>NW_022436976.1:19308534-19477137 GCF_009761245.1 Sapajus apella | reverse complement strand
AAAAAAAAAAAAAAAAAAAAAAGAAATTACAGTGAGATGTTTACAGTTGTCATAGAATAAGGAGCTTAGTTCTGGGTGGGGAAAGAAGCATGCACACACACACCCACACACACAGAAATAAACAAAAAATATATTTTTAAATACACACTTCACAGTATCGACTTAAAATATAAGAAACCTAGAAACATATCTAACAACATCTATGTAAGATTTTTATGGAGAAGAATTATAATATTTTACTGAAAGACTTTAATGAAGCCAAAATATTTGTTCATAAATTGGAAGGCTCATAGGATGTCAATTCTCTCTCAAATCAGTTTATGAATTCAAAAAGATGAAAAATAAAATCCCAACAGTGGTTTTCATGTAACTTAATATTAAAGGCTAAATTAAGGACTCCCCAAATTAATATATTGAAGTACCTCCATATGTAACTGTATTTTATAGATAGGATCTTTAAAGAAGTGATTAAGTTAAATGAGACTATTTTGGGATCCCTAATCTAATATAGCTGGTGTCCTTGTGAGAAGGGGAAATTCAAACACGACAAGTATAGAGAGACGATGACAGGAAGACATTGAGGAAGAGAATGGCATCTTTAAGTCAAGAAGAAAGGCTTGGCACAGATTCTTCCCTGTGGCCTTTAAAAGGAACTAATCCTGCCACGCTTTGATCTTGGACTTTCTCGCCAGAACTGCAAGAAAATAAATTTCTATTATTTAAGCCACCCAACCTGTGCTACTTGTTATGGCAGCCCTCACAAACTCATACACTTGAGATGACTTTTCTAAAATTTTATATTGAGGAAGCCCATGAACAGACAAGACAACTTTGAAGATACACAGGAGCTTTAAAGGATGTTAATAGTTTATTTAAAAACTATATTAACTAAGACAGAGTAGTTTTGGTATAGAGACAAATGAACTGGTAGAATAGAACAGAGAACAGAAATAGAGCCTGTGTTTACCAAAAGCTGATGAATGACAGATGTTGGAATAAGATTCAGTAAAAGATGCTATGACAACTGAAATTGTCTGAAAAGAAGTAAAAGTGAATTCTTACTTCACATGACACATAAAAATCACTGCCAAATGGCATAGAGCCTGAAGTATGGAAAGAAAACCTTTAAACATCTAGAATCTATTGGAAAACATCTTTAAGTACTCAAGTTAGTAATAAACACAAAGAAAATGTGAACAATAACTCTACTACATTAAAATTGAACACATCTGCTCACAAAAGACACCTCAGGCTGCGTGCAATGGCTCACGCCCGTAATCCTAGCACTTTGGGAGGTTGAGGTGAGCGGATCACCTGAGGTCAGGAGTTGAAGACCAGCCTAGTCAACATGGCAAAACTCTGTCTCTACTAAAAATACACAAATTAGCCAGGCATGGTGGAAGGCACCTGCAATCCCAGCTACTTGGGAGGCTGAGGCAAGAAAATCACTTGAACCCAGGAGGCAAGGTTGCAGTGAGCTGAGATCGTGCCATTGTACTCAAGTCTGGGTGACATAGGAAGATTCCATTTCAAAAAAAAAAAAAGACACCACAATGTGTGTGAAAAAGATGTTGTATAACAGCACAAATATTTATAACACATATAATCAATAAGAGAATTATTCTCAAAATATATAAACGACAATTATAAATCAGTAAGAAAAAAATAACCCAACAGTCCAAAAGAGATGAATAGGGATATCTCAGAGGAGGGAACATATGAAAAGAGGCTCAATACCACCTCTAATTTGCATTTCAGAGAAATAAAAACTAAAACCATTCCTCACACAGGCAAGTATTACAACGTCTGGTACCACCAAATGCAGGAGAGGATGTAGGTCTGGAGAAATGGGTATACATCTCTCGTGGCCAAAGACAGTGGCAGAACCACTTCTGAGAACAATTCAGCAACATTTAGTAACATCAAAACGAAGAATACCCTATGATCAGTAATCCAACTCTTATTTTTATATATTAAATATATTTTCATGGGCACACAGAGAAATGTATAGGAATTTTCATACAAGTACTTTTGTAATAATAATTGAAGAAAGCCTAAATATTCACCTATAGGAAAAGAAGTACATGATTTAACCAGTGAAAATAAATGAATACCAGCATCACAAATAAATATGGATGATTCTCACAATTATAATAGAGAAAAATTAAGTTGCAAAAGAATATATTAAAATGTGTATATGAATATGTATACATATATATATAATGAGATGCTATTAATATCAAGCTAAAATAAAATCATTGTTAGTGGGAACATACAAATGAAATTTTAAAAATATGTATTTTTAAGAAATTGGAATTTCAGGATCAAATCTGAGACAGTATTTCTATGTGGGTGATGACATAACATGGAGGAAGGTGATACATAAAAATATCATTGATTTTGGTAATATTTCATTTTTTAAGGTTATTACACTAGATTTATACCTTTCATATACTTTAAATACTGTATAATACATTAAAAGGTCTGTTACATCCAAATTACTGCAAACAAGTAAAACTTTATTAGCAATCATTACCTCCTTCTCTAGCCATGATTTATCATGTCTCATAATGACTTTTATCATTTCTCAGAAGCATAGTCTTCATAAAAATATAGTTGTTTACATTTCAAATGGGTAGAGGCACGAGTCTCTTATAGAAAAACTTGATTGAAAGAGGGTCTTTACCTCTTTACATTGCATGACAAGAAAATGCAACAGATGAATATTTTCCGTGACAGACCAAAGAAGTTTTCCTTAATAAGAATTACCATAATTCATCATCCAAAGGGAAACACTTGAGAGTGACATAGAGAAATATGAAGTTAAATTAAATTAAATGGAGAAATAATAAATCTGGCAACTGAAGCAAAAAGAGGCACTGTCTGAGACAAACCGACCGTCAGTTGATCATTTCACTAACCAATGCCTTTTGTTTCCTTCACTGATTGTTAAACTGAGCTTCTTCGTACCTGAATAAACAATATATTTTGTGTCCCTGTAGTTTTCCCTTTATAAAGGTTGATTCCTAGATTTCCATTTCCAATAAATTATTGAGTAATCTGGAGAAAAATTCCTGGTATATATCACCAAAGAGTGCTTGATAAACTTTTTAAAGATACAGCTGAGCTGGAGAAAAGTAAGGTCAGAAAAAGTGAATGCCAGAACAGACAAAAAAGTGGGAAGCAAGGGAGATAAGTGAGTTCTTTGCCTTGAAAGTGTCTTTAGGCCTTAATGCTTCAACTGGGAGACCAGAGACCAAGTGGGAAGATGGTCCAGAAACCACTTTTTCCATCTGGGACATGAAAAATGACATCCTTAAGGAATAATTCGAGGAAAGATGCTGTGTAGTGAAAATATTTGTCTTCTCCACGTGGACAGTGAGAAGAAAGGTAAAAAAGAAAGTAAATCTCTGAATGTTCTCAAACACAAGCCCTTCATCACATGACTTTGGGCAAGATTTCACACTTCAGTGTGGCCTGTGAACTTGAAATTAAAACAATTTAAAAAATTTCATTGAAAGTAGTCCCGTGGTGGTAGTGTTTGGCAGGTAACTTACTGACAGAACATAAATAGATCCTTTTTAGGGAAAAATTACATTTAATCACATTAAATCACCCACACAAAAAAATTATACAGATAAAGTTTCCAGTCATATGAGCTCAGAAGTCACATGAAGCAAGATTGAGCAGAAACAATAAACTGCAGAGTTAGATCTGATAAGACTTATAGATTAAAATTAATAGATATTTTAAAGGATGTTTAATATGCCTAAAGAACTAAGGGGAGTATTAAATTATGACCAAGAAGCTGTGAAAAGAAAACAAAACTTTTAGAAATAAGAAATATAATAACTGAAACTAGAACCCGGTGAACAGGCTGAATAGAATATTAGACAAAGCTAAAGATAAATAGAAAAGTAAAAGCTATGAAAATTTCACAGATTGCATTATAGAAGATTATTTTATTTTGATCTGTTTTTTTTTTTTATTTCGGCATACACTTATAAAAAGCTCATGGATCAAGTAAGAACTCCGAATGAAAAACAAAATACTGAATATAAAAACTAAAACACTGGTGGGGTCCAGCCAAAGCTGCATTTGAAGGAATTGTGCACTGTAAGTGGTAATATTAGGAAATAAAAAGAAGGAGGTCTTAAGATACCTGTGCCACACATTCAGCTTAAGAAGTTAGAATGAAAACAAGAGAATAAACCCAAGGAAAGTAAAAAAGAAAGGGTATTTGTTAAAAAAATAAAATCAAACATGGGTTGAATAGACAACAAAGATGCAATAGAGAAATTTGGCAAAGCAAATTCAGAATTGTATAACAAAATGAATGTGTAATATCTGTGTTTTATTTATCTCAACTAGTCAAAATTTTAAATGTTAAAAAACCCAGCTAATATAATTGGATACCTTATGTTCTTAAGAAAGGAAAAAAAAGTATGAAAATCTCAGTAGAGGTGAGAAACACATTCAATAAAATTTAACACCCATTTATGGTGATAAACAGGAAAAAAAAGGGAATTGTCTTAATCTGATATTATCTCTTTAAACCCTATGAGGAAATACTATATTCAATGTGGTACTTACCATTGCTTCATTTTATAGTAAAGACCAACATATACTGCAATAATATAAACTCCTGCAAGGAAATGTGTTCTCTGTATGGGTACTAGGTAAACCTGGTTACATTTTAGCATAACAATAGTTAACTTTTTCACTGGACAATTGGGTGTTCATGGGTAGCTTAGTGGCATACATGGCTTGTAGTACTCCTAAATATCTGTTTGAGAAAGTGAGTTGGTGGTGGATTGGGTTGAAATGTACCAGTTTATCCTTACATCTCAATTTCAGTGACTATGTTTTCAGAACCCCAAATCAAGGTTTATTGCCTGAGAGGCATTAGACAATTTGAGGGAAAAAAAAGGACAGTATATTTGAAATCTAGGCTCTTCTGTAAACCTTGAGATGCATGATTATTGGAACTGGACAATAATACAGGACCTTGCATCTGATTAGTAAGGTGAGTTCAAAAAGTGCATGATGTACCATGGAAAGCCTTTCTCATTTTATGAGAATAACATGACTTAACACATGGACAGTCTTTTTAAACATCCTTTGAAATGAACTGTTACTTAACTGTTTCTAGAATTATCATTTCTAGATTAAAAACAAAAACAAAACTTCCACTTATGATATCTGAAGGCAGACAGAACTGGGCTAAAATTTTCATTCTTCCTTTTACTAGCTATTTACTCTTTGGAAGATACTTAAACTGCCTCGTTCTCAGTTTATCTGTAGAATAGGAATGATCACCTCTGTATCATAAGGTGTTGTACTAATTAAAGAAACACGGAATTTACCATGCACCCAGCACAAGGTCAAAGCTCAAGAAATAGAGAACAAATTCTTATCTATTTGTATTTCCATGTCTATTTCTCTTTTGGAGTAGCTCAGACTTTAAAATCCTATTTATACATTTCCGATTTTATATTTATCTGCACACTGGGGAATGAAGGCAAAAGTCTGCATTTAAGACTAGGACTAAGTATTAAAAGTGGAACAGCACCCTCCTGAGGACAAAGTGGATTTGACAGTCATTGTCATCTCGAGTCCTTAGAAGGTAGCTAGCTGCCACTTGTCTTGGGAACCAGAACCGGCAACATAATTGGTAGGGCCCAGGGCAGAATAAAAAATGGTCCCCCTTGTTTAAAAATCATCTAGAATTCTGAGACAGCAGTAACAGAGCATTAAGCCAAGCAAGGGACCCCTTGAGCTATGGGGTTTTTTGTCACTCCATGGTTGCACGCCCATGAAGCATCTCCATTTTTACTCTTAGAGAAACAGGATTTGGTTCTTATTATTGAAACCAAAAGGTCTCTTATGTACACTCTTCAGTCAGTAAAACTTAATTTCAATTGGGGGTTTTGCTGAAAGGCGTATCCAGATGTCAGTTTCCTTCTATGGGGTGTTTTTGTTTGTTTGTTTATTTCTGTAAACAGATTTTATTTGCATTCTCTTAACATTAAAAGTTTAATGATTTTAATAAGAATAAAAACTCTCTGTGAATGTAACTACTTTTAGAATTTCTTTCTTTTTAAAGGCATTACTAAAGGAATTCTTTAAAAATACCAAATTTTTCAGATCATTACCTCTGAGGAAAGGGAGAAGTTATGAGAATTTTGGAGGAGAACATGGGAGAAGGGCTTCAGCTCTACCTATAATATTTCATTTCCAAATCTAAATACGTATTAAAATTCAGTAAAGCTAGGTGGTGGGCATATATATATATGTAACATATTCAACTCTGAAGGTTTTGCCTTGGCAATATCTTATAATAAAAATATTTCCAAAAATTCTAAACTAAAGAAATTATTGTCTTTAAATATAATTTGGGAGAGTTAAGAAAAGAATCCTAATTTAAGTTCTGCCATGCAGTGTGGCTGCATGAACTTGGCCATGTTCCTTTAATTCCTTAAGCTTCCATTCTCTTGTAAATTGAGATGGTTGAACATATAATCTTTAAAGACCCTTTTAGGCTATCAGTCTTTACTTCCATGAAATAAAGAACATATTTAGAATATAATTTGATATAAATTACAATTTAGAAATGTTCCCCCAATGTGCATAATTAATTGTGAACTGGTGGGGCAATGGGGTAAAACTTGGTAAACCTCAAGTCCAGCTGAAAAGAGAATACAGTAAACGGATATTTTTCCTTCTCTCCACTTTACTTCTAAGATAAACAGGCTAACCATGAAAACAAAAACACATTAAAAGCCTCATGTCAAATACATAAAAGTTTCTCTATTTCAATTTTTTTGTTGTTGTTATTGTTGCTGTTGTTTGTTCGCTTGGTTGTTTTTGAGATGGAGTCTTGCCCTGTTGTCCAGGCTGGAGTGCAATGGTGCAGTCTTGGGTCACTGCAACCTCTGCCACCCAGGTTCAAGCAATTCTCCTGCCTCAGTCTCCCAAGTAGCTGGGATTACAAGCACCTAACACCATGCCAGGCTAATTTTTGTAGTTTTAGTAGAGATGGGGTTTCACCATGTTAGCCAGGCTGGTCTTGAACTCCCGACTTCAACTGATCTGCCTGCTTCGGCCTCCCAAAGTGCTGGGATTACAGGTGTAAGCCACCTTGCCCAGCCACCAGCCCACCTTCAACTTTTAACTTGGAAAATGTGAAACTTTCAGCTGGGTGTGGTGGCATGTGCCTGTCTCCCCAGCTACTTGGGAAGCTGAGACAGAAGGATTGCTTGAGCCTAGGAGTTTGAGGCTGCAGTGAGCTATGACCATGCCACTGCACTCCAGCCAGGGCAACAGAGCAAACCTAAAACAACTTCTGCAGAGATTATGACAGTGAAAGAAGTCTAGCTTGGCTGTCTCCATCTTGCTTCTAGCCCCACAGGCTGATTGTCATCAGTCATTCCTGGGTGTAGGCCAAGCTAACCATGGGAGGAATTTAGTTTACAGTTTAACTTTAAAGCAAGGATGATTGATTAGTCCCTCACTAAAACTGATCCCCTCCTGTTCACGGATGGAAACCACCTTTGTATTGCAAGACTAATGAAAGGCCAAAGGTCAGAATTATGGGAGGGGCCTGAATTCTGCTAAAATGTAGGTGTAGCTAAACAATAACCAGCCATTGTCCCTAGCTTGTTTTTCTATGATTTCTTACTGCTCAGGAATCATGTGGCTAGATGTCACAAGATTTGTGACTTTTCCAATTGCTCCTATAGATAACATCACTATTATAAAACTTAAGTTTGGTCTTTTGAGATATTTTTCAGACTTTTGCATTCTGGCAACTGACCCCACTGAGACCAGTGACTCACAACTCAGGTGGTCCTGTGTTCCCCACCCAGAGGTGGATTTGGTACACGAGGACCATTTTCCACACTCCTATGATTTTATCACCAACGAATCAGTAGCACCCATCCTCTAGTTCCAAATTGTCCATAAAAGCCCTAGCCTCTGAGTTCTCGGAGAGAATGATTTGAGTAATAATAAACCGCAAACCTACCACTTGGCTGGCTTTGCATTAATTAAACTCTACTGCAATAATCCTGTCTCAGTGAATTTGGCTTATGTATGCCACAGACAAGAAGAATCTGTCAGAAGATGATAAGACCATGTCCAAAACAAAAACAAACAAAAAAAAAAAAGAAAAAGAAAAAGAAAGAAAGAAGACATGAAACTTCTCTGTTTCCAAATATTAGGAACTTGGGAAAAATATGAACGAAGCTAGGATTTCTAGTAACTTGGGGTTCATACACTTTCCTGATACACTTCGTGTGAAGAGTCACTGGGTGAGAATCTAGACAGGATTAGAATGGGGTGGGAGGACTGTGGCAAATTGGAAAGAGTATGTCTTAACTGCACAGTCAGCACTTAGCTTTAATTTATTATTCCCATGTGTCAGCTTGAGCCTGACATTAACAAAGTTTCCCATTTTCCAAAAGAAGATCCAGAAACCAGAAGATCCAGAAACTGGACTTTGGAGATTTTCTCTAGGCTTATTTGTTGGCAAACAATGCAGATTTTTCCTTAGAAGTGTGGCGTCTATCAGATAAAAACATCAAAAGGCTTGATCTAATTCATAGTATTAATGTTTTACTGACTTCTGGGCTTACATGTGTTTGTTGATTATGCTCTGTTTTGAGGTTTTCAGTAACATTATTGTCATGTCTACAGGAATTGAGGATATTAGTTACTAAGCCCCAGGTTATTATCCCATACAAACATTTTTCTGGGTGACTTCAGCTCCTAGTTCACTCTCATCTGTCTGTACTATTGATTATTATATCTGCACTCTAGGTAATTTTGACATATGCATATGTGATGCTTTCACAGCCTGACTGCTCAGGTGCTTAATGTCTGTCCCCCAAGGATCTTGCTGTTCCCCTGACTGCAGCATCCTTGCTCCCCAGATTACACAGTAGATGCCAAGACTGCTCACTTCAATCCGGCCGTACCCACACCCCGCTCTCTGATCACCGTCTTTCATCTTTCCAGTTTATTCCCTCTACCCTGACCGCTGCTTCCAGCAATCTTTTGACTCTTCAAGGAACCCACCTTCAATTGATCATTCTACCTTCTGACTATCCCTTTGAGGAAAGAAAAGAACTTTTATTCGAGGAATTGAGTCCTTTCAAATTATCAAACTCAAAGAGGCATTAACATGAGACAGCAATCATGTCCTACTTCCTCCCTTTGAGTTATGCATTCATCTCTGGAAACTGCTTGCTATTGCCCCAAGTAGCTATTAATTAACCTAATAAGGCTCCACTGGACACTACAACCCACACCCACTAGGTTAACAATGTGTAGCCAATCACTAATCAATATTATTTCTGTAAACCAGTGAGAATTGCTGACAAATCACTTTGCATCAGCCCACTCCTTTACCCCCTTTCTTTTACCTTTAAAACTGCTTGCAGCAAAGGCCAAATGGAGCTTATATCCAAGGTTACATGGGTCTGAGTCTTCTAGGCAGCTATCCACACTTTGGCTCAAGTAAACTCTTTAAATCATATTTTATGCTTTACCCTTTCTTTTAGGTCAACACCTTAATGCTCCAATATCCTCTCTTGCTTCCTATCCAGTTACAAATTCCAAGGTCAATATTTATAGTCACTTACTTGCACATATTCAATTCCATACCCATCTCTCTCTCTTTATTTTACCTGAAGACAAAACCACAACCCTGGCTAAACCCAAATCTCCAGTATTCAACATCTGCATCTCAGCTGGGAGTGCCTAGGGAAAAACATTCAGCTATGCCAATGGCAATCACCTTAAATTCCTGACTAGAACCACAAGCGGACCCTTATGTTTTCAGATAATTGTCCTATATTTCTCTAGTTTATTACAAGATAAATGCTAGTATTAAGAGGTATATGTGTACAACAGAAAAAAAGAGAATGTTTAACATCAGAGAGTGGTATGAAGATTATGAATATTGCAAAAGAATGAATTTGCAGTATGGTAAGAAGGAAAGGTTTCTGAAGGACAAAGATTAAATCATGCCATCAACAGTAAGTACAGTGCTTCAGCAAGACATAAGGAAGTGTTAAGGGCAGAATGGATAACTTTCTAAGTGTGGCTTGAGAATCAGCATCCATGCTGGAAGCCCGCTAGCTTAATATTCACTGAGGAGAAGGATCAAAGTATGTGAAAGCACTAAAGACAAGGCGAGTTAAAAATGCTATTGATGAGCATTTTGGTGCAGCTCTTGAATGTGCACTGGTTCAAGGCCCTGTTGAACCCTGCGCAGCACCAAAGGAGTAGTGAACAGGCCAACAGACACTTGGGCATTCTGTGGCTGCCCTGGAGAACATCAGTGAATGTGTGGGTGGGGAGAGGAGCTGATTATAAGCTTTTGCTAGTTTTTAATGTAAATGAAACTGGTCTAACGGATCTGTTTCGGGAAGTGTTATCTGAGAGAATGACCATCAGTAAGATAGAAATTTGAACCCTGTTTTAACACTGCAAAGAGACAAATCAAACTGTAATTTGGTTAGAACTGCATCAGAGTAATACATGTGAGACCCCTTTCTAACACTTTATAGTTATAAGCAAATGGACTCAGGAGTAGCTTTTTGGAAACTGACCTGCTTTATATTTTAAAAAGGAAAACTTCTATAATTAAATGACAACAATGAATCTTTTGGGTTATATTTATTCTCATGTCAATAGACCGAAATCTTGAGGAAAGGCACTATTTTTTCTGTTCTGTTATTCCTAGCATCTAGCAAATTCTATTAAAGCAAACACTCAGAAAATACACATAGATTAAATGCATCACTGAAAATCAATGATAACACAGGCATCCTTAGATATCAGCCAAAAAAAGAATCCCAGGAATATACATATTTTTAGACTATAACTAGAAATTTTAAAATTTCTCCTTGAAAGATTTTTAAACTTAAGAGAAGGAAAAATGGGTTTTAGAACTCCTTCTCAGTTCATTAAAATTCTTCTTTTCTCTGAGTATTTTGGCTGATAGAAGAGGGCAAGGTGGCAGACTGGACATAGCCAGGTGGAACAGCCACCACCAAGGGACCAAACCTACTGGCACACTCCTAACAGAGCTTCAGAGGGAAAACATGGAGAGTAGACAGAGGGAAAACACAGAAGCTAGGGTGAAGGGCGAGGAAGCTGGGGACCCTCCATAGGGCTACCATGGGCTGGGACTCATTCCTGGCCCCCAACAGCAGTGGGGGAACAGGTGAGTTGAACTGGCAAGGAACAACCCACTCTCGCTATGGGCCTCTGGAATTCCGGCAGAAGGAGACCGCTTCAACCACCTTGGACACTCAAGTTAACAGGGAGAGCTGCTTAGAGAAGTGAGAGGGGCAGCAGGCCAGCTGTTGCAGAGCTCAAAGGGTTTGAGGCAGAAGCATCTGTAGCGGAGCAGTTGCTAGGGATGGCCGTCCCCCCCTAGGTTTGACTTGCACCCCTGGGGCAACTATGGAACATGAACTCTGCAGGGCAGTCTTGCCCATCAGAGTGGGTGGTCTGACCTGAGCACCCCTTGGTCTGCTGGCCTCTCCCAAGGCCCCAACCTTGCTGTGCCTGCTTGCAGCGCAGCCTTGAGTGCCCTGAGGGCCCACATCATAGCTCCTGCACTGGTGGGCTGTGCCTGACCAGCGGAGAGCTCCAATGGGGTGGTCCCCATCACCGCACACCAGCCCGGCCCACCACCCGCTCCCTCCCAGCACTGCAGCTTCCTTCAGGCCCAAAGCAACCGCCCACATTGCTTTGCCTGCACTGCACACATGGGTGGACGGGTTTTGCCTTCCTTGCCCCTCCTGTGTGTGTGCGCACCCTGCCCTGCCGCTGCTGCAGCAGTGGAGCAGTCCGCCCCCACCATCCACTGCCATTGCAGTGGGAGCTTTGATGTGCACAGAGCCAGCCAGCCCCGTCTCTGACAGCACCCATCCCTTAGGCCAATACACGAGAGTGGGAGGGTCTGCTGTTTTCTGTGCCTAGTTTCGCTCCCTGCAGTGCACAGAGAAGGCACGCAGACCTGCGCCCACCAGCACCCCACCCCGAGCCATCACCACCACCACCATGACCTTGCACACAATTGCCAACAGGGTCCTCGGACCCCGCCCCCAACTGCATTGCCTCCAGGACTGTGGTGAACACAGGCACAGAGGCAGGCACTCTAGCACCCACCAGCACGCTGCCACAGCCAATGAGCATTCACCTCCCCACTACCACTAGGCTGCTGCTGGCACGTGTGAATGAGGATGGATCACGCTGTCACTGCATTATGAAACACTTTGCCTGACACCATCCATTGGAGTGTAGTGACCAGCAGTTTGGGAGTACCTCACCCCTGGACCTCCAACACAGTGGGTTCCTAACCTCAAGGAGCCAGAGAACAAAGTCAGGGCCCAATACAAGTCCCCCAAACTTAGAGCACACAGTCCAGGAGTTCAGAGCTGAATGTTGCCCCCCTAAAATCTTCCAGAAATGAAGCCAGTTGGCTGAATCCACCTTATACCACAATCAAACCCTCAAGGTCATCAAATAGGATAACAGAAGAAAAAAAAGCCATCCAATGGTCAACAACTTCAAATAATAAAGGAACATCAACCTGTAAAAGTGAAAAAGAACCAGTGCAAGAACCCTGAAAACTCAAAAACCAAGAGTGCCTTCTTTCCTGCAAAGGATCCCACCCCCTCTCCAGCAAGCATTCTGAACCAGGCTGAGATGGCTGAAATGACATAAATAGAATTCAGAATATGGACAGGAAGAAAGATCATTGAGATGCAGGAGTTCATTGAAACCCAATGCAAGGAAGCTGAGACTCACAATAAAACAATGCAGAAACTGACAGACAAAATAGCCAGTGATATGATTTGACTCTGTGTCCCCACACAAATCTCATCTGGTAGCTCCCATAATTCCTACGTGTTGTGGGAGGGACCTGGTGGGAGATGACTGAATCATGGGGGTCAGGTCTTTCCCATACTGTTTGCATGATAGCGAATGGGTCTCACGAGATCTAATGGTTTTCAAAATGGGAGTTTCCCTTCGCAAGCTCTCTTCTCTTGTCTACCGCCATGTGAGAAGTGCTTTTCACCTTCCAACATGATTGTGAGGTCTTCCCAGCCATGTGGAACTGTGAATCCAGTAAATTTGTTTCTTTTGTAAATTGCCCAGTCTCAGATATGTCTTTATCAGCAGCATGAGAATGGACTAATATAGTAAATTGGCACCAGTAGAGTGGGGTGCTGCTGAAAAGATACCCAAAAATGTAGAAGTAACTTTGAAATTGGGTAACAAGCAGAGGTTGGAGTGCCCAGAAGACAGAAAAATGTGGGAAAGTTTGGAACTCCCTGGAGACTTGTTGAATAGCTTTGCCTACAATGCTGATAATGATATGGACAATGAAATCCAAGCTGAGGTGGTTTCAGATGGCGATGAGAAACATGTTAGAAACTGGAGCATAGGTGCTTCTTATTGTGTTTTTGCAAATAGACTGGCTTAGCCTCCCAGCCTACATCTTTATCCCATGCTGGATGTTTCCTGCCTCGAGCATTGGACTCCTAGTTCTTCAGTTTGGGGACTCAGACTGGCGTTCTCTGCTCTTCAGCTTGCAGATGACCTGCTGTGAGTCTTTGTGATCATGTGAGTTAATACTATTTAATAAACTCCCCTTTCTCTAGAGAACCCTAATATAATTACCAAGAAAAAAAGTCCAGGACCAGACAGGTTCTCAGCTGAATTCTACCAGACATTCAAAGAAGAATTGGTACCAATCCTATTGACACTATTCCACAAGACAGAGAAAGAGGGAATCCTCCCTAAATCATTCTGTGAAGCCAGTATCAACCTAATACCAAAAGCAGGAAGGGACATAACAAAAAAAAGAAAACTACAAACCAATATCTTTGATGAACATAGGTGCAAAAATCCTTAACAACATACCAGCTAACTGAATCCAACAGCATATCAAAAAGATAATCCGCCATGATCAAATGAGTTTCATACTGGGGATGCAGGGATGGTTTAACATCTGCAAGTCAATAAATACGATACACTACATTAATAGAATTAAAAGCAAAAATCACATGATCATCTCAATAGATGCAGAAAAAGCATTTGACTAAATCCTGAATTCCTTTATGATTAAAATCCTCACCAAAATCAGCATAGAAGGGACAAACCTCAATGTAATAAAAACCATCTATGAGAAACCCAGAGCCAACATAATACTGAATGGGGAAAAGTTGAAAGCATTCCCTCAGAGAACTGGAACAGGATAAGGATGCCCACTCTCACCACTTCTATTCAATATAATACTGGAAATCCTAGTCCTAGAGCAATAAGAGAAGAGAAAGAAATAAACGGCATCCAAATAGGTAAAGAGGAAGTCAAACTGCCACTGTTACCTGGTTGTATGATTGTATACCTAGAAAATCCTAAAGATTCATCCAAAAATCTCCTAGATCCGATCAATTAATTCAGAAATGTTTCAGGATACAAAATTAACATACACAAATCTGCAACTTTGCTATACACCAATAGCGACAAAACTGAGAATCAAATACAGAACTTAACTTCTTTTACAGTAGCTGCAAAAAAAGTAAAATGCTTAGGAATATACCTAACCAAGGAAGTCAGTGACTGCTACAAGGAAAACTATAAAACACTGCTGAAATAAATTATAGATGAAACACATCCCATGCTCATGGATGGGTAGACTCAATATTCAAATTCAATACAATTACCATAAAATACAACCATCGTTCTTCACAGAACTAAAAAAAAAAAATCCTAAAATTTATATGAAACCAAAAAAAAGCCCACATAGCCAAAGCAAGACTAAGCAAGAAGAACAAATCTTGAGACATCACATTACCTAACTTCAAACTATACTGTAATGCCATAGTCACAGAAACAGCATGGTGCTGGTATATAAAAAAAGGCACATAGACTAATGAAACAGAATAGAGAACCCCAAAATAAACCCAAATATTACAGTCACCTGATCTTCAACAAAACAAGCAAAAACATAAAGTGGGGAAAGGATGCCCTATTCAACCAATGGTGCTGGGATAATTGATAAGCCATATGTAGAAGAATGAAACTGCATTCTCATCTCTCACTTTATACAAAAACCAACTCAAGATGGATCAAGGACTTAAATCTAAGACCCAAAACCATGAAAATTGTAGAAGATAACGATGGAAAAACCCTTCTGAAAGGAAATGCAACAGAAACAAAGACAAGTAGATGGGACTTAATTAAACTAAAAAGCTTCTGCACAACGAAAAGGAACAGTCAGCAGAGTAAACACATAACCCATGAAGTGGGAGAAAATTTTCACAATGTGTACACCTGACAAAGGGCTAATATCCAGAATCTATAAGGAACTCAAACAAATTAGCAAGAAAAAAAAATCCCATCAAAAAGCAGGCTAAGAATATGAATAGACAATTCTCAAAAGAAGATATAAAAATAGCCAACAACCTTGTGAAAAAATGCCTACAATAAATTATCTGAGAAATGCAAATCAAAGCCACAATGTGATACCCTCTTACTCCTGCAAGAATGGCCATAATCAAAAAATCAAAACATAACAGATGTTGGCGTGGGCGTGGTGAAAAAGGAACACTTCTACACTGCTGGTGAGAATGTAAGCTAGTACAACCACTATGAAAAACAATGATGTGGTGACTCCTTAAAGTAGAGCTAACATTTGATCCAGCAATCCCACTACTGCATATCTATCCAGAGAAAAAGAATTCATTATACGATAACAATACTTGCACATGCATGTTTATAGCAGTAAAATTTGCAATTGCAAAAATATGGAACCAGCCCAAATGTCCATCAGTCAGTGAGTGGATAAAGAAATTGCAGTATATATACATTCATATATATATGAATATATATATGTTCTCTATATATTCATATATATATATATATATACACACACACTCATATATTAGAATCCTATTCAGACTTAATAAAGAATGAATTAATGGCATTCATAGAAACCTGGATGGAACTGGAGACTATTATTTTATGTGAAGTAACTCAGGAATGGAAAGCCAAAGATCAAATGTTCTAACTCATAAGAGGGAGCTAAGCTATGCGAATGCAAAGACATAAGAATGGTACAATGGACTTTGTGGACTTGGGGGAAAGGGTGAGAGGGGATGAGAGATAAAAAATGACAAATTGGGTTTAGTGTTTCTGCTCAGGTAATAGGTGCACCAAAATTTTACAAATCACCACTAAAAAACTTACTCATGCAAGCAAATACCACCTGTTTCCCCAAAACCTATGGAAATAAACAAAAACGCAAAAATCAGAAAGGATGGTCGGGCGCAGTGACTCACATCTGTAATCCCAGCACTTTGAGAGGCCAAGGCACATGGATCACAAGGTCAGGAGTTCAAGACCAGCCTGGCCAAGATGGTGAAAACTGTCTCTACTAAAAATACAAAAATTAGCCAGGCATGGTGGCGGGTGCCTATAATCCCAGCTACTCAGGAGGCTGAGGCAGAGAGTGCAGTGAGCCAAGATCGCACCACTGCACTCCAGCCTGGATGACAGGGCAAGACTCCATCTCAAAAAAAAAATTTTTTTGAAAATAATGAAAACAAACATACAACATACAACATACCAGAATCTCTGGGACACAGCTAAGGCAGTGTTAAGAGAAAAATTTATAAGCACTAAACTATGACAAAAAGTAAGATCTCAATTTAACAACCTAACATCACAACTAAAGGAACTAGAAAATGAAGAGTAAACCAAGCCCAAAGCTAGCAGAAGACAATAAATAACCAAAATCAGAGCTTAACTGAAGGAGATTGAGACATGTAAAACCACTCAAAAGATCAACGAGGCCAGGCACAGTGGCTCACGCCTGTAATCCCAGCACTTTGGGAGGCTGAGGCGGGTGGATCATGAGGTCAGGAGTTCAAGACCAGCCTGGCCAAGACAGTAAAATTCCATCTCTACTAAAAAATACAAAAATTAGCCAGGCATGGTGGCACATGCCTGTAATCCCAGCTACTCGAGAGGCTGAGATATATAGAATTGCTTGAACTCGGGAGGTGGAGGTTGCAGTGAGCTGAGATCTTGCCTCTGCACTCTAGCCTGAGCGACAGAGCAGGATTCCATCTCAAAAAACAAACAAACAAACAAACAAAATAATCCATGAATCCAGGAGTTGGATTTTTGAAAAAATTAATAAAATAAACCACTAGGTAGACTAATAAAGGAGAGAAGAGAGAAGAGCCAAGTAAACACAATCAGAAATGACAAAGGGTGTATTACCACTGACCCCATAGAACTACAAATAACCGTCAGAAAATATTATAAGCACCTCTATGCATATAAAAGAAAATCTAGAATAAATTAATAAATTATTGGACACACCCACTCTCCCAAGACTGAGCTAGGAAGAAATTGAATCCCTGAACAGATCAATAACAAGCTCCTATATTGAATCAGTAATAAATAGCTGAATTCTACCAGATATACAGATAAGAGCTAGTACCATTCCTACTGAAACTATTCAAAAAAATTAGGAGGAGGGACTCCTCCCCAACGAATTCTGTGAGGCCAGCATCATCTTGATACCAAAACTCAGCAGAGATACACACAAAAAAGAAAACTTCAGGCCAATATCTTTAATGAACACTGATATAAAAGTCCTGAGAAAAATACTTGCAAACCAAATCCAGCAGCACATCAAAAAGCTTATCCACCATGATCAAGTAGGCTTTATCTCTGGGATGCAAAGTTGGTTCATCATAGGCAAATCAATAAATGTTATTCATCACATAAACAGAACTAAAGACAAAAAATCACATGATTATTTCAGTAGATGCAGAAAAGGCTTTGGATAAAATTTAACACCTTTTTGTGTTAAAAACTCTCAACAAGCTAGATATAGAAGGAACATTCCTCAAAATAATAAGAGCCATCCTTGACAAACCCACAGCCAACATCATACTGAATGAACAAAAGTCAGAAGCATTCCTCTTGAAAATCAGCACTAGACAAGGATACCCTCTCTAGCCATTCCTATTTAACAAATATTGGAAGTCCTGGCTAGAACAATCAGGCCAGAGAAAAAAATAAAGGGCATCCAAATAGGAAGGGAGGAAGTCAAACTATCCCTGCTTGCAGGCAACATGATCCTATATCTAGAAAACCCAGCTCAGCTCCTAAAGCTGATCAACAATTTCATCAAAGTCTCAAGATACAAAATCAACATACAAAAATCACTACTATTCCTATACACCACCAGCAGTCAAGCTGAGAGCCAAATCAGAAAGGCAATCCTATTCACAATGGCCCCAAAAGAATAATATACCTAGGAACACAGCTAAGCCGGAAGGTGAAAAATCTCTACAGGGAGAACTACAAAAACACTGCTCACAGAACTTAGAGATGACACAAACAAATGGAAAAACATTTCATGCTCATGGAGAGGAAGAATCTTAAAATGTCCGTACTGCTCAAAGCAATTTATAGGTTCAATACTATTCCTATTACACTACCAATGGCATTCTTCACAGAACTAGAAGAAGCTATTTTAAAATTCATATGAAACCAAAAAGAACCCAAATAGCCAAGGCAATTATAAGTAAAAATAACAACGCTGCAGGCATTATATTACCCAATTCACATTATGCCACAGGGCTACAGAAACCAAAACAGCATGGTACTGGTACAAAAACAGACACATAAACTAATGGAACAGAATAGAGAGCCCAGAAATAAGGCTGTACACCTACAACTATATAATCTTCGACAAAGCTTACAAAAATAAGCAATGGGAGAAATGACTCCCTATTCGATAAATGGTGCTAGGATAACTGACTAGCCATATGCAGAAGATTGAAACTGGACCCCTTCCTTATATTGTATGCAAAAATTAACTCAAGATGGATTAAAGACTTAAATGTAAAACCCAAAACTATAAAAGCCCTGAAAGACAACCTAGGTAACAGCACTCTGGACAGAGGAATGGGCAAGAATTTTATGACAAAGATACAAAAGCAATGGCAACAAAAGCTAAAATTGATAAATGGGATCTAATTAAACTAAAGAGCTTCTGCACAGCAAATGAAATTATCGACAGGGAAAACAGACAACCTACAGAATGGGAGAAAACGTTTTCTACCTATGCATCTGCCAAAGGTCCACTATGTCTATAAGGAACTTAAACAAATTTACAAGATAAACAACCCCATTAAAAAATGGGCAAAGAACATGAACTGACAGTTTTCAAAAGAAGACATATATGCAGCTAACAAGTATATTTAAAAAACCCTCAGTGTCACTAATTATTAGAGAAATGCTAATCAAAACCGCAATGAAATACCATGTCACATGAGTCAGAGTGACTATTACAAAAATGTCAAAAAAATAACATGGTGGCAAGGTTGCAGAGACAAAGGAAGACTTATACACTGTTTTAGGAAGTATAAATTAGTTCAACCATTGTAGAAGACAGTGTGGCAATTCCTCAATGATCTAAAAACAGAAATATCATTTGACCCAGCAATCCCATTACTGGCTATATACCCAAAGGAATATAAATTGTCCTATCCTAAAGACACATGCAAGTGTATGTTCATTGCAGCACTATTCACAACAGTAAAAACATGGAATCAACCTAAATGCCCATCAATGGTAGACTGGATAAAGAAAATGGGATACATAAACACCATGAAATACCATGCAGCCATGAAAAAGAATGAAATCCTGTCCTTTGCGAAAACATAGATGGAGTTGGTGGCCTTTTCCTTTGCAAACTAACACAGGAACAGGAAACCAAATACCGCATGCTCTCACTTAGAAGTTGCAGCTAAATAATGAGATCACATGGACACATAGAAGGGAACAATACACACTGGGGCCTAGCAGAAAGCGGAGGTTGGGAGGAGGGAGAGGATGAGGAAAAATAACTAATGAGCATTAGGCTTAACACCTGGGTGATGAAAAAATTTGTACAACAAAACTTCATGACATAAGTTTACCTGTATAACAAACCTACACACGTACCCCTGAACTTAAAAGTTTAAATAAAAAAAACTATTTTCAGCTCATTTATGTGGGCTATGTAATTAGAAAGAAAATTCAATTTATTTGAAGATGAAATTCACTGACAATTTTGATCAACTTTGAATGAATGTTAAATTAAGAGTAAATTCAGAGTTGAATATGTTGATTTTGGGTTGAATTAACAAGCTTTTTAATAGTCAAAGATTATAAATGGTCTATTAATACTCTTTTCTTTATATATATATAGCTTTTATTGAAAGGTGTGCCCTCAGTAACATCTGTTATTTTGGGTCCAGTTAGGTTAATCTGTCTCATTAAAAAAAAAAAAAAATTGCATCGCATTTTGAATTAACTTGTTGACAATCTGATTGTATAAAATACGCAGTTCACTGTGCTCCATGCAGCTCCAAGATAGACATTAAAGAAGACTAAAGGAATAAAAAAAAAGTGCTCAGCATCCTTGTAGGTACTGAGAACCATTTATGCCACCTATGAGATTATTATTTGTATTCACATGGCTTCTTTTCTGGATGATCCTGTTTCGTACTTTATCACCTTCCTTTTTCACATGACTGCCATACAGATGGAGGATCCATGCAGACTTTAGAAACAAATGCTCTGGTTGCATGAGCTTGGGCAAAACACGGGCATACACACACACACTCACACACAATTTCCCTCTTGCCTCAACTTCCTCATTTGTAAATTCAATTCAATATTTTGAGTATCTCTCATATTTCAGCCATTGTGCTTGGGTATTCACAAAGATTATCTGCTTTCAACCTCATAAGAAATCTATAGATAGCCATTCTCATTTTATAGAAGGGGAATCAGGGATTCCTAGAGGTGGTTATTTCATCAAGGTCAGGTGACTAGCAGGAAGAATCAGGATTAAAAACAAGATCTATATGATTTCCAAGCCCAGGCCTTTGCCACTAAACCTGCTGCTGCCTTCCCAGGAAGAATGCTTTTATGAACGGAATTTATAAAACTGACCAAATGAATAAAAATGAGTAAAAATAAGGAATACATTATTAATCTTCAATGCAAAGAAAGATTCCTGCCTTATACATACTATAGACCTTGATTGCTATTGTTTATATAAAAAACATCAGTCACCCAAGCTGAAAACTTGGACTCAGTATCCTCCATCTACTGCATCCCCCAATTCAATGTAAATATATGACAGTACATTCCATTTTAAGAAAATTAAATGTATAATACTTAGTCATACAAAGAAGGTGTAGACTCAGAAATGTCATAGATCGTCCCTCTGGTTCAACTGCTTTGTTTTACAGATAAGTACACTGAAACTTGAGAAGTTTAAGTCTTCCACCCAAGGTCATCTAACAAGATAGCAACTTTGGTGAAACTAGAACAGAGCTCTCCTGATGGTCTGTTAGCACCCCTTTCTTTATATCTTGCCCTCACCTTTACACGGGATGCTATGGTGCTATCAAATGACAAATTCATCAAATATTTACTGAATACCTATTATGTGTCAGGCACTGTGATGTAATGGTAAGCAAAAGAATGTAATGGTTAGCAAACAAAATAGAGTCTTTGTACTCTTGAGACTTATGGTTCAGTAGGAGTTAGAGACATTTATCAAATAATTACATAAATATATAATTGCACACCATAAAAGCACTATAAAAAAGTACATAGTGCTGCTATGAGAATGTAGCTAATCTGCTCTGACAGAGTAGATTAAATTTGTGGAAAGTCAGAAATGATTTCCACAAAGGAAGTGATGTTTGAACTAAAATCAGTGTGAGTGGTAGGCCTTAGAGCAATGGAAAAGCAGAGTGCCTCCTACCTACCTATGGAGACTTGGTTTCCAAAAACCCAAAGCATATGAAAGTCAAAACTAAGTTCAGACATACAAACCAATGGCTCAGAAATGTGGTCCCTCAAACCAGTGTAATGATCTGACAAGCAAAATTAAAATATGTCCTGAGATCAAACGCTCAGCAGTTACTTTTAAGAGGTAATCCACTGATGCTAGGAAGAATATGCAAAAGCACACTGAAGTCACATAAACGTGTACTAAAACACTAGGGTTTTTACATGTGGTGGTTTGAAAATGGAGATTCACAAGTAACTATAAAATTGATGAGTGTGTGACATTTGTTGTTGGCAACTTGGAACCATCACCATCAGTCCCTCCTAAGGCTGAGAACTACAATGCTCAAAATTTCCTTCCCTGTAAGTTTTAGGATTAGAATTTGCCAATGAAGAAAACTTGCATGACATTTGAAAAGCAGAAGTGAAGCAGAAGCCATTATATTGGAAGATTGTGGCCATCCTACAGGATAGGCTTCAAGACTTCACAGGCTTCTACTTTTAAGTTGCAGTGGTTTACAGATTTTCCCATAAGAGGTAGCTTTATGTTTCAGTGCTTTCCCTAATATCACAATAAAAATTTCTCCAACTGACCAGCCTCAACATTCTAGATATTCAAACCTTCTATATCCCAACAATTTCTGTAAATTCTAATTCCTATATTAAAATACTTATTCTCATAATACTTGTTATCGGTCCATTTTCCCAACCAAACTAATGCAATGTTGGGAATTAAAAGTAGTCTCAGGCACATGTAAATTTATGGATAGGGATCTTTTATTGGTTTTCTCACCTGATTAAATATATTAATAACCTTCATTTTCAGCAGCAATGAGCCACTGGTGGTTTATGGCAGCCAGTGGCAAAATAGTTACTTAAATTATCACTGTAGTCATCTGGAGTCAAGTACCAACAGAAGTCAAAGATGTAAGTTGACACAATAGAACATTACAGTGAAAATAATGTGTATAATGACTGTGGGATGAATTAATTGCTTCTAAATGTAATAAAGAACTTGGGAGTGGGAAAGAATAATACACTTAGGACTCTAAGGAGTCCAGCTCAAGGCTAGATTTAGAAAATCAGAAAACTACGACTGTACTGAAAGAAACTCTATCTTCTGCAGCCTTAGAGTTGAAATCCTATGGGTAGCTGAACTGCAATACAATTTGAGTTCACATCCACTCAGGATCCCTCATGTTTAATTGAGGGTATTAATTGGGAAAAAGCCTGACCCTTAAAGTTGGGAAGATGATACATGGCCAGATTTTGATTAAGTTAAAGACCTGGGATTTCCAAATTTCCCTGCCAGAAGAAGCGATCTTCCCTTTCTTGTGTAAGAGGGTGAGATTCCTCTTGCTCTTAGACTAAGGACTACTCCAGGGATAGTTTTCTTATAAGCAAATGCTGATCTTTAAGACTAATCCCCACCAACTCCATTGATTCTAGACCTGTAATATGACTCAAATCCCAGTATACACCAAATGGTCAGGTATTAAGTGCAAAATTTTGCCAGCTCTTATCAACAGAAACTTGGAAAATACGGGTGAGAAGAGTTCCGAAGGGTGTTAGACCAGTCAGTGTGGGAGAAATATAATATTGGGTGAGACTGAATTTAATATGGATGCATTAACTAGAGATTATGAATTCAGTGTATAGCTCAAGTAGCTAGGAATGATTCTGACAGTTCTTGATTGGTTGACTGAATCTGGGCTCAATAGTGGCTTATAGTATGAAGTTAAGGCATCAAACCTCCCTTGGTATACTTTAGCGCAAGGCTTTCGATTTTGGCACTATTGACATTTGAGTTAGACACTTCTTTGTTGGGATTAAAATTAGTCATTGGGACTGTAGATTGCAGATGTTTAGCAGTATTCCTAGCTATCAGATGTCAGTCACACCTCTCCCAAGTTATGATGATAAAAAATGTCCCTAGGAATTGTCAAATGTTCTCTTGGAGATCAAAATTTGTCCTAGTTGAGATAGGAGCATCCAAAGGCTTATGGAGATATGAATGCTGGAGCAGATTTATTATGAATGAGTTTCTTACTCACCTGCTAGTTATGTCACCTGGGAGAATCCAGGATACACACACTTCATCAAGGCTTTGAGAAATAAATTGGCAAAGGCAGCATCAACATCCATAAAAAGGCTCTGTAGTAGCAGTTCTCTGCAAAGAAATAAGTGATGCTGCCATGGAAATGAGCTCCTTGAATTAAATGGGTGATGAGATCCCAGAGCAACGAGGTCCAAGAAGTGAAGAGAATGATTTGGCCTATAGAAATCTTTGGTGGGGACTAGATCTCTTTTTAAATATATGGTGGGCAGAAGAATGGCCCTCAAAGATAGCAACAGCCTCATTCCCAGAACCACGGCAAAGGGGAAACTAAGGTTACAGATGAAAATAAGGTATTCTAATCAGCCGAACTTAAAATAATATTATCCTGAATTATCAGGGATGGGGTGTCCAATGTAATTGCAAGGGTCCTTAAAGAAGAAAGAATGAGGCAAAAGAGTCAGAACCAAAGAGATGTCATCATGAGATTCTGCTTGTCACCGCTGGTTCTGAAGACATAAGGAGGTGACGAGTCATAATAAGTAGCCTCTACAAGTGGGAAGAGTCAAGAAAACAGACTGTTCCAAAGCCTCCAGAAAGGAACACAACCCTACCAACACCTGGATTTTAGTCCAATGAGACCCATTTTTGATTCCTGACCTCTAAAACTGTAAGACAATAACTTTGTGTCATTTTAAGCCACTATATTTGTGGGAATTTATTATGGCAGCCATAGAAAACTAATATACCAGGACACTGTGAATAAAGGCTCTGCTACACTTAGAAAAATTTTATACTGCAAGTCTTCTTCCCAACATTCTCCAAGGGAACTGTGTCTATTTATCAGGATGACTGTGTGCTGGGAAAATGAAACCAGCCAAACTTTCCAGGGTTTCGTAGAAACTGAGTCTGAACTGATGCTCATTCCTGGACATCCAAATGCCACTGTGGTACAGTAGTCAAAGTAGGAACATATATGGAGGTTGTGTGACTAAGTTTTGGCTCACTTCTGTCTCACTGTAGGCCCATTTGATCTCCAAGCCTATGGCTGTTTTCCTAGTTCTGGAATGCATAGAAAAGACATACTCAGAATTCCTGTATTAGTTCCTTGATCTGTGCAGTGACAGATACTCTTGTCAGATAGACCCCTCTTTACCAAAATAGTAAACCGGAAGTAATGCCACATCAAAGACTTGAAATATGGAGGGCTATTGGCCCCTATAACTTTGCCCATTCACCCTATCTGGCCTGTGCATAGATAAGATGAATCTTAGATTACCATAAACTTAATCAGGTGGTGATTTTAAATGAAGCTATTGATCAGATGTAGCTTTTTACTGTATAAATCAACACAGTCCCTGATAGCTTATCTGCGGTATTGATTTAGTGGATGTTTCTTCTCTACACTTGTTAATAAACAGAAGCAGAAAAAAAGAGGTTTCCTTTATATGGCAAGAGCAGCAGTACACTTTCACTATGTTGCCTTACTTCAACCTCTGTTATAATCCAGTCCTCAGGAATCTTGATTGCCTAGCAATTCAACAGGATGTTATTCTAGCCCATTGCATTGGTGATATCAGGCTGTCTAGGATTAGTGAGCAGATATCAGGCTGTCTAGGATTAATGAGCAGATATCAGACTGTTTAGGACTGGTGAGCAGAAAGTAGCAAATATCCTAGTAAACCCTTAAAAAACCCGTGACAGGTGGTAGGACCACAACATTCAGGGCTTGCAGACTCAGTAACATTTCTAGGAGTTTTGCAGTCTGGGATATTTTGAGATATTCCCTACAAAGTGAAGGACAAGTGGTTTTAATCACTAAAAAAGCCATAGCATTTAGGATGCCCCTTTGGATCTTGAGACTATCTATAATTTAGTTAGTGATGCTGCTTTGATTCATTTACTGAGTAACCTTTTCACACTGCTAGTTTTGAGTGGGATACAGAGAAAGAGAAGACTCTGCAATGGGTACAGTTCAAGTTGCTCCCCCACTTGAGCCGTATAACTCTACAGATCCAATGGTGGTGAAATTCCTGTTACAGATTCGAATGTTGTATGAAGTCTTAGCAGGCTCCTAAAGATAAATAACACTGTCAGCCTCTTGAATTTTGTGGTAAAACTATGTTGTCTTCTGTGATAAATATTTTTGAGAAACAGCTTTCGGCTTGCCTACCAACTTACCATGTTTCTCATCATAAAATGTGTGTTTTCTGGCTCACCCAGTTATAAATTTGGTTGTATACAACAGCACTTCATCATCGAGTAGAAGAGATTTATAGAAGGTAAGACTTGAGCGGGGGTTGAAGGCACAAATAATTTGCACAAGCCAATCACTCAGACTCTTAATGCTTCTACTCCAGTTGCAAGATTTCCTTTCCTTTACTCAGCACCTATGGCCTGATGGTTAGTCCCCTATGACCAGTTCATTTGCAAAAACAAAGCTTTTTTTTTTTTTTTTTTCAGATGGTTCTGCATTATATTCTGGTAACAACTGAATGTGGATAGCTGTAACACATCAGCAGCACTCAGGGGTGACCCTGAAGAATGCCAGTAAAGGGTATCCTCCAGTGAAAAGAATTTTGAGTAATGCTACTTGTTGCTTATTTTGCTTGTAGGGAAATCTAGGCCAAGGTATGGATCTACAGTATTTTTGGATAGCAGTGGTTAACGGTTTAGCTGGGTGGTCATGGAGTTGGAAGGCCCAAAATTGGAAAATTGTTTACAAAGAGATGTATGAATAAAACTCTCCAAATTGATACAGAATATGAGAATATTTGGTTCCCATGTAAGTGCTTACCAAAGGCTACCATGACAGAGGAGACTTTCAATAATCCCAGGGACAAGATGGTCCCCGTGGATGTGGATGTCAGTCAGTCTCTTTCCCCAGCTACAGCTTTCCTTACCCAATGTGTTTGATCAAAATGGCCTTAGCAGCAGGGATAAAGACTGTGCACTCACCAGGACTATTGGCTGTATCCTATACTGTGTGAGCAGGCTGCCAAAAACAAAGATCAATACTGATTTCTCCAACATGCCCATTCTCTAGAAGGGCCGGACAGCTGCCTGGCAGCAGATAATTGTACATACACAAACATTTATGTAGGATATACGGGTATATACGGATTTGCCTTCCCAACTGACAGTGATTTTACTAAAATCATCTTTGGACTTATAGGATGCCTCATTCACAGTCTGGACAATGCTTCTAATCAAGGAATAATTTTATAGTGAATGTCATGTGGCAGTAGGTTTATACCCTCAGAATTTATTTGTCTTGCTACGTTTCCCATCATCCTGAGGCAGGTGACTAATATAACACTGACATGGCCTTTTTAAAGGCACAGGGATTTAGCTGCTTGACAAACTGTGCTTGGTTATGTGCTCTGAATCAGGAATCTGTATATCATGTGATTCACCTATAGCCAGGATCCATGGATTTAGGAACCATTGAGGGAGAAATAGAACTGGCTTCTCTCATTATTATTCTTAACAATTCATCAGCTAAATTTTTGATTCCCATTCTTGCAAGTTGAGCTTGCTGCATGTAAAATCTTAATTCCTAAGATGAAAAGAAATAACAATAGTCATTATGAACTAGAAACTGTCAGTACCATCTGGCCGCTATGCATACCTCATGCCACTGGACCAACAGCAAAGTAGGGTGTTGCAATAATGGTTGAGGCAATTCATCCTGATTATAAAGGGGATATTAATTTCCTACTACAAAATGGGAGTAAAGAGCGTGTGATTAGAACTCAGAAGACTCCATGGAGTGCCTCTTAGTACTCCTAAGTCCTACAGCAAAAAATAATAGGAAACTGTAGAAACCTAATACAGGCAGAACCACTAATGACAGAGAGCCTTTGGGAAGATTTGGGTAACTCTACTGAGCAAAGAAATACAACCAATTAAACTGCTTACTGAGGAGAAAGTGACTAAGCAAAATTTAATGCAATAAGAAAGATACAAATACCAATTATTAGCAAGTCATCAGTTATAGAAATAATTATAATTATTTTTATTTCCTTTACTGCTTTGTTTATATTTATGTACATTAATAATTTTTTCTTTATCATATCTTTAATTTTATATTATCTAATGTACAATATTGTAAGAATGATTACCCATATATTTCAGTATTTATATTATAGGGTGTCAAAGGGGTAAGCGTAACTCAGCTAAAGATAGATAGACATTATCTGGAGATAGTTAAAATGACATATAGGACTTGACTCTCTTCAGGAAAAGGACTTGTTAGTTTTTTGTTGTTAAAGGATAGTCGCATGGTGCTATTTAAAAGCATGATGTTGTTATATTCTTTATTTAGATGTTAAATGTGGGAAAGAAAAAAAAATAGATGTTAAAATTCCCTAGAGAAGATCCTGCTAGATTGGTTGCAGTGAATTTGATAACATCTTGACATTTCCTTTTTGAGCCTGGGAAACAGGTTTCCCAAAAATCTTCCCCATGTGGTTCTGGATTTGAATTTTCCAGTAAGAACAACTTGTGTGAGATTTGAAAGGTAGAAGCACTTTGGGAAAGTCATTGTAATTCCATGCATTAGGCTTCCAGACTTCTTCACAAGCTCTCGCCTAGCAGCCACAGAGAACTGAAAACTTGCCCTTAAGTTGCACCATTCTGTGCCTATAGTTGTGCTTCCCTCTGACATTTGTGACTGTTTCTTGATTCTCCAACCTCAGCCATCCAGTTACTATTCCCCCAGTTCCTTCCATATTTGTGTAAGCCCTGTTTTCTTTATTAAGCCCACTTATACCCGCTAATACTTGCATTTGCTCTATTTCCTTGAACAAACCCAGGCTGATTCAGTAAGTGATCACTTAGTGCTGGTTTATATTCAGTACCCATTGCCCCTATGGTAGTTGTGGCCAGTGATGTAAAGCTGCAAGTGGAAAATGGATACTGCGGAAATTGTTTGGCAAAACCAGAAAATGGGACAGAGCCCCTTTCAAGCACGTCCTGTGAAGAAGCCAGCAGGAAAACGAGGGGCAGACTAGAATACAACAGTGGAGGGTGCTCCAGAATTCAGAGTTCATCCTCTGCACACTGATACCACAGTGCAAACACAAATCATTCTAGGCTTCACCTGCTGTTTGGAATGAATGCAATTCCTAACATTCTTTCCAGCTTTTGTCAGGGTAGGTTCACAACCAGAGCAGTTGAAGCTTCAGATGAAAGATATCAATGATGCCCGTTCAAAGGAACTGAAAAAGGGTTGGCTTGACAATGGGGCCACAAATATACCCAGGGTAATTATAGACCAGAACTATAACTAGCACAAAGCTTATCACCAATTATATTAAATTAACATACTGAATTATAATCAGCTAATGCCTTAATGAAATTAGCAATCACTACATTGCTTTGGTTCACAAAGAGAATATATTTCTCATCTCAAATCCATTTCTGAAGTCTACTCTGTGCATCCAATTTAGAGTGTACAGTTTCTCAGATAATAGAATTTATATCTCTGTCACAATTTATCAAGCAACCCGGAAATTGAAATGATTTATTATGCAAGACCTTTCTCTTATTCCATTTTATGGGTGTAATAACTTGGTTTAATTGTCAACTGTAAAAAAGATAAGATTAGAGAACTTAGTAATTTGTCCCTTTTGTGTTAGAAATATTTCACCATGGCCTAGATCCAAAGAGATGAGTAACTAGGGGGCACAACCATTTCTTAAAGAAGAAAAAAAGCAATTGTAAAAGCATCTCTGATTTTTTGAGTGTAAACCCTAAGCTATTCCAAATCTTTAAAGTGTTAGGTGAATAGGCTGCATGATTATTATAGTTTGGAAACATATTGATCCATTTAAATTCTCAGCCTTCAACAAATTGTGTCATACTATTCATACGAGTGGTAGATTCTGAAATGAGTTGGGCTGGATACTGTTCTTGTTCTGGACAATAATCACAAACCTACAAGAAGCAATTGGAGTCTATTTCTACCGAACTCTGCACATGCAAGTGTGTTTATCAGCTGAAAGTGAGCAGTAAAAACACTTCACATGCACATGGGACAGGCCTGATTATAGCAGAAGCCCCCAAGACTCCTCTTACTTTTCTCTGCTTCTGCAGTGCCCCCCTTGAATGGGATCTGTTGGCAAGGCCCCTTCTGGACAGTTGCTAACAGGCACAAGGAGCTTATGGGTTTTGAATGGAAAGGATTTGCTAAAAAAAGCTTCAATCCGAACTTCAACCCTCCCTTCCAGAGGTCAAGGCACTGAAGTCTTTGGTAGCTATGGCAATTACAAGGTGAACCAGTGAATTATTGACCTCTTAGGGCTTGCTCCTTGATACTTATTCCCAGTTAAGTGCAGTTAGAAAATTAAGTTCATGCAATTATATTTTCAAAATGAAAATACACAGCAAGAAAGCTTTTAAAAAAAAAAAAAAAAAAGTAGCCATATAATTAAAGATGGTACGTGCCTCTGCCGTTCATTGTCAAATACTGATTATCTCCTCATCTAAGCCTCAACACATTATCCTTTTGAAATTAAGTATACCAAGAGTCCAGACTCCTTTTCTTCTAGGAGTTAATTCTATATAACCTAATTTCCTTTTGATTTTTTTCCTTTGTTCTAGCATATTATTTATTTAGTTTGTAATGGTCATTAAAAAGAAGGTAGTGGATATCAGTGAAAAATACTATTTTAGGATGGTAATGGCCTTCTTTGGGCTTGATTCTTAAAAGGAATTATTTTATTTTATGATATTCTGATTATTCTCTAACTTCATCCATATCTTTGAACTAAGCTGACCCACTGACATCTTATTTTGGCTAGCAACTTTTGAAAAGAAAAGAACTCAGGTCTTACAGAGCTCTTTCAAAGTAAATGGTCTTAAATGACTTCGCTTGCATTGTCCCTCGCTCTCTAATCCACTTTTGGTACTGTCTGACCTGCAACTTCTTGGCTTTATCTCCTATTTCTAGCATTTCATTTGCTTCTTGCATATGCTTACAGGTCTCAATATTAATGATTTTTGACCTTCAGTGCTTCCTAGAATGGACTGAATCATTTAGGACTCCTTTTCAAGTGACAGATAGCCAATCTGAATTTGCTTGACCAAAATGGAGAAGTTATTGGTTACTGCTATGGATACAATGTCTGTGTCCCATCAAAAATTCATGTTGAAACTTAATCTCCAACGTAGTAGTATTAAGAAATTGGGCCTTTAAGAAGTGATTAGGCCATGAGGGCTCCTGCCTTGTGAATGAGATTAAGGCTTTTATAAAAAAGGCTCCACTCAACATTCAGCCCTTTTGCCCTTGCACCTCTTTTGGCATCTGAGACCCAGCGTTGTCTCTGGAGGATGCAGCAACAAGGCACCATCTTGGAAGCAGAGACTAGGCCCTCATCAGATATGTAACCTGCCAGAGCCTTGATCTTGGACTTCCCAGCCACCAGAACTGTGAGAAAAACATTTCTGTTGTTTATAAGCTACCCAGTTTATAGCATTTTGATACAGCAACCAAACAGACTAAGACATATATAATATGCATATATTTGTTGTTGTTTTTTTTTTTTTTTTTTTTTTTTTTTGAGACGGAGTTTCACTCTTGTTACCCAGGCTGGAGTGCAATGGCGCGATCTCGGCTCACCGCAACCTCCGCCTCCTGGGCTCAGGCAATTCTCCTGCCTCAGCCTCCTGAGTAGCTGGGATTACAGGCACGCACCACCATGCCCAGCTAATTTTTTGTATTTTTAGTAGAGACGGGGTTTCACCATGTTGACCAGGATGGTCTCGATCTCTTGACCTCGTGATCCACCTGCCTCGGCCTCCCAAAGTGCTGGGATTACAGGCTTGAGCCACCGCGCCCGGCCATATGCATATATTTGTAAATATTTATATACAAGTAGTATAGAGATTAACATAATGAAGGTTTAGTTCTCACACATTCAAAGTCTGATGAGGGCCAGACAGCCCTCTGAAATTTGGAAGAGGAAGAAAGGAATGGAGAATATGCAGGATGTTTTTAAAGGCCAGGCCTGAAAATGTCCATTGGCCTTAATTTAGTCATATGACCCCATCCAGCTGCAAGGAAGGCTGACATCCTGTGTACCCAGATGGAGAAAACGGTGTGATAAGCATGTTCCACTGTCTCTGACACAATTTTATTTCTTTTTTTTGGCTAGCATACATAAAATAGTATTAAATAACAGTGATGATAAAGAACAATTGTCTTATTTTTTATTTTTATTCTTGATAACAAAAATGTTTTCATTTTAAAAATGGCCAATTTTGGGTCAAGATATGTATATTTTATCATCCTGAGGAAGTTTTATATCTCTTTCTTTATTAATGTTTATTTATTTAGAGAGTGATATAAGCTGAATATTATCATATACCTTTTCAACAACTATGAAGATAATTATACATTTCTTTTTAAAAATTTAATATTGTGAATTATATTAGTAGACCTCTTACTGTTGAATTATTTTTCTTACTTTTAGAATCAAGTCTAATATATAATGATCTTGAAAAACTCAATTATGTTTGTTGTCATTTATTTTAATTTTACATCGATATTCATAAGACTGAGCTATAGTCTATTTTTAATTATTTTTGTCATGTTTTATAATTCATTAGTTGAAGCTTTATGGAGCTTTTTCTCTTTTTCTAGTTTCCTGAGCTGACAAAATTGCATTGGAGTGATTTGATTCTCCAAAGAGAGAAAGAATTCCACTAGGCTTGAGCCAGTTGCTATTATTGTAGGTTTATGCTTCAAGCACATAGCCACTGGGCTATCAATGTTCAATCACGGCAGTTCCCATTATATCACTGACTATAGCTATAACATTTTTAAATGTTTAATGAGAATGTTTTTATTACTTCCATGCACTCTTTCTGGCTCTCAGTATGCTCTTTTATCATAGCAATCTGCTCTTATTTTTGCTATTGTATCTCTGAAATTATATCAAAACTAAAAAACAGATTTTTTGAAAAATGTTTCTCACATTTCCTCTGCCTCAGTGGGGACATTTCCTCTGCTTCAGTGAGCGATAGTTATTTTCCTTCTCTTTTGAAACGGTTGATTCTTCTCATGGAATCAGTCATTATTGCTTATCTTTATCAATGTAGGTCTAAGCAGTACTCCCAGCTGATATAAATTCCTTCAGCATTCATGTAGGTATGAATACATAGCTCTCTGGGTGTTCATAGACCAGTGGGTGACAAGCATACCAGGGCATGTCTTGTCTTTGGTGTAAGTGGGCCCACACATAAGGTCTTCTCCTCAGGAAACAGGAGCATGACTATGGGGTCTGGTGGTTTCTCTCTGGATATAGCAGGTATGTGTGAATAGCCTCTTCAGTATGTTATTTAGGATTCATGTGGCATTCTGAGTCCCCCTATGACCATGAGTCCTTTTGCAAGCTTTATTTTAGGTACATTGAGTAACAGCAAGGTGGGGAATAGCTTTTGTTTCTTTTTTTCATAGTTTCTCTCCCCACATTTATTCTGGTAATTACTTCCTTTTTTCTTTGACAAAAGCTTGTCTAATCCTCCAATCATATTAGGAGCTCTGTTTGCCACAGAAACTTGTATATATACATATACACACAGTCAGAGTAGTGAGCACGTCACTAAGTTCATTGTAAGTTTTGGTTTAAAAAAATCTATCATGAGAACTCATCAACATGGCGCTCGTTGACTGGTTTGAAAAGTGAACAACGATCCAAGCCAGGTCAATTAGAGTCCTTCTCTGGAAGTTTTTTGAAGGAGATCTAGGCTGGTAAATCTGTGAGGAGGTGAGCTTAGAGGATGCTAATTGCCAGGCCCTCGATCATGTGGATAAAAATTAGTAAGAGAAAAGATGACGTGCTGGGAGAGACAGAGGGTTCTGAAGACTTGGTTCAGGTAACAAAATTTTATGGAGTGTCCTGGTTCTTGCTTTCCCTCAGCTGTTCAGTTCTTGCCGTAATTCTATGAGCTACCTCAATAAATTTCCTTTTTGCCCATGTTAGTTCAAGTTGGAGTTCTTTTATTTTAGCCAAGAATAGAGTGTGTATGGGAATACACAGACAAAAAGATATATGTATCTCTCTTTCATCTATATTGTCTCATGGAATTCCAATTTTTCAGTCTTACTGCTTTCCAAGACTTAGGCAATATTTTTCCTTCTACATGCACTGAATTACCTCACTAGGGATAGCAAAAGGGGCAGAGTCAATTGTGATGTTAAGATCACTACCTTAGAGACACACACACACACACACACACACACACACACACACATCTGGGTTCATATTTTAATGTTAATTTCCTTTCCTCCTTCCTTTGTGACTCAGTTCATATTGTCCTCTTTCTCTTCCTAAAATATAAACATATTTTTCCTTAAACCTAAAATTGGGAGATAGTGAAGAAGCTCAGCTTTTATAGTAGGAATATGATAAGATTTTGTTCTGAAACACTATGTAATCAGTCATTACAACCATGAAAATGTTATTTTGGAAAAAAATGTTGAATATCTAGTGACTTAGCAATTAAGTTTTTGGTCTTGGACCGGTCATAAGTACCATCTCAGAGCCTGGTATGATCTGGGTTGACATTCACATCCTGAGCTGAACTTCTGAGCAATTCTTGCACTTTGATACAAGTCAGTTATTCACCAAATCTTTTCCATATACCCTTTGACTTCCATTTCAGACTTTCAAAAAGTATTCCATGATTTGGGAGGCTACATATTCTCCTTTCTTTTGCTGGCAAGGGAAATCTATACTATGAAGTCAACCACAACCTAAAGTATTGTCTTTGTTCCTGATCAAAACGTTTTTTTTTTTTTTTTTTTTTTTTTTTTTTTTCAAAAACCTGTGAGAGGCCAGGTGCCATGACCCATGCCTGTAATCTTAGCAATTTGAGTGGCCAAGGTGGGTGGATCACTTGAGGTCGGAAGATCAAGACCAGCCTGGCCACCATGATGAAAACCCATCTCTACTAAAAATATCCAAAAAATTAGCTGGACATGGTAGTGAATGACTGTAATCCCAGCTACTCAGGTAGCTGAGGCAGGAGACTCACTTGAACCCAAGAGGTGCAGACTGTAATGAGCCAAGATCACACCACTGCGCTCTAGCCTGAGCAAGAGTGAGACTGTCTCAAAAAAAGAAAAAACTGTAAGGAAACACAATAAGGTTAATCTCTTTTGATAACAAATTGAGCAAATTTTATTGAAACAGAACTTTATTCATTGGATATTCTTATAATTGGTAATAGTATCTTTTTTTTGAAGGATAAAATACACACAGCTGATGAAGTTGCAGTGAAATTTAACCAGTTTTTGGGATTAGCTTGACCACCTTTAAATGCACATCCCTTTCTTGGTCCCTTTCTGACAATATGTACACATTTCTGCTTTTCCTGTAAATACCAACCAAAAGAATCTTTCCATTGACTTGCTGTCTCTAGATAGTTGCTGCAAGTCTAAAAAAAAAAGCTGAAGCGTGCCCATACCAAATCTGTCTGAGATGATTGCTCTAACACACTGTAAAACTTATACTGGGAGGAAGAAGGCAGGCAGCCTGGGTTTCTCTGCCTTTCCCAATGCCTTACATCTTAACATAGCCTCTATTCCTGCACCTCAGTGCTCGTACTCACCTCCAGATTTTACATGAGACTTTTTTCTTGTTTACAACTCCCTATATTCTTTAGAACTACCACGTCAAGCCCCTTCCAATTAATTTCTGAATGCTGAAATTTCACCTGTGTAAAAGAGTCTTTCCTAATTAACCTCATTTGGTTCTGATCTTCTACTTAGCAGTTTTTTCAGAAATCTCCAACACGTTACACCTTTGAATGCATCACCTGGTCTTTCACTAACTTGTTCTCTGTGTGTTTGGTACAACTCCCTGTTGGCTGCAAACTTCTTTGATGCATCTGCCAGCCCTTTGGTGGTAATAATACTAATACTAAAAAGCTAACATGCAGGTCTTATTATGCTCCAGACACAATGCTAAGTAATTTACTGGCAGAATATTTGAATACTATCTGGCACATAGTAAGCCATTAATATAGGTTTGTCATTATTACCATTTATAGCCCAATTAAGTTGTTATTATTACTCCATTTCAGGACAAGAAAGCTGTGAGGCACAGAGAATTACATAAATTGCTCAGAGTCACAGAGCTCATTACGTGGCAGAAACAAAACTTGGTGCCCATCTATGTGACACCAATACCCATCAATGTTCTTAATCATTACAAAAAAAATTTGTTAAACACAAACACACAAATCAATCAATCCTTTTTGCAATCATACCTCTCCAGTTTCAGAGCAGTGTAAGTTGTACTCAAGGCAGGTTTTACTAAGGAATTCTTTCCCCTTTTAAAATGTAACTGTCTTAGAGATATAAGGAAAAAGTCACAAGTATTTGTATCTCCCTGGAGATTTTCATTTTGAAATTTAGAGGCCACTGAAATATGTGTCCTTAGGGAGAACAATGAGTTTTTCAAAACTTCTAAGTTGCTAAGGAACTGTGTTTTGTGTTTTAACTGTTAATATGCTACTTCAGTCAGTCACCAACACGTCATATTTGCTTTGATAGAAAGAGCTAGGCCATGTCCAGGGCTGACCAACGGTAAAAGTCCATGAGTATATTGCTAATATAAATGATTGATAATACAGGCTCAACCCTGATCACGGTATGCATCTTCTTACAGTTATTTTGAGTACATTTTCATTTGATGCTCACAATTGCTCTCTACTGTAACAGCTTTTCTCCTGGTCATGCTGTGAAATTGTACAGGGAGAAATGCCCACTTCTGCTATTGTCTCTCCTGAGTTCTAAAGAGCGCTTTCCCTTTCCTCCCATCTCCTTTTCTTTTTCTCTTCCTTCTGCCTCTCATAGGCTGCCCTGCCCTTTTCTTCCTTAGCTGTCTGCGCTTTCTTGAAGGGAACCAAGGGTCATAGATCCTGGGCCTGGACCCCTTTGAAAGCCTCCAGGGTCTCTGGAGAGCAGTCAGGTGACAGACTCAACCCAACCAGGCCCAGTGCCATAACTTCCCATTTAGGCAGCGGCACAGCGCCCAGATTCCATCCCTGGAAGCTGCAAAACCCTGGGCTCCGCCACAACCAGGCAGTTATGCCTCCAGGTTTCCACTCGGGTGAATGAATGGGCTTGAAGGAGACTCCAGGTGCAGGAGGCGCGTCGCGGAAAAACGTGTCATTTAGAAGAAAGTTCGTTTCCTACAGAGACTGCAGTTGGCAGCTGCAGCCCCAATCGGTTGCGAGAAAAGCTCCCCACCTGGGGAAGCGAGGCAGCTCCCCTGTGCGCTCGGCTGGGCGGACGCGGTGGCGGCGGGACTCGAACGCCGTCGTCGAGGGGCGCCCCGCAGGGTCCCATCTAATGCCCGCACTGCTGGCCGCGTTGTAGTGGGAGGAAGCCGGTGTGCACAGCTGTCTTCGATCGGGCTCAGGCTTCCGCTCCCTGCCCGCTCCCCTTTCCAGCCTTCCGCCCCAGAAATGATCTCAAGCGTTGCCAGTTTGATTCCAGAGCCCCACTCTGGTGGGTTCTTTTGTTTCTTTGTTTTAATGACAGTTCCCAGCCCTTCGGCTTGTCATGAGCAATTAATTCCCTGGCTCTCACGAAGGCAGCTGGGGTGAAATTTCTTCTGCATCATCCTTTTGGGGATAATTGTTTATGATGTGACGTCAGTCGGATGGATTTTTCTCTCTTGAATGAAGAGTGGGAGGGGAGAAAGAGACGGGGGGGGAGAGAGAGAGAGAGAGGGAAAGAGAGAGAGAGAGAGAGAGAGAGAGAGACACGCACAGATGTGCGCGGAGGCCACAGAGGCTGACATTTGGAATTCCTTCAGGGTAAAAGGAGATTGGAATGGGAGCTTAAAAGTGTATGGCTAAGATTTCAGGCTACACGGAATTATTAAGTTTTTCTTAAAAAAAAAGAAAAAAGAAAAAAGAAAAGGACCCCTCCTCCGCGGCGAGCCACTTAGGTGCTCCTTTCACGCCAGAGTCCCCTGTTAAGGTGGCAGCGCCTGATAATTAATCTCGGGCACCCAGCCGCCGCTGTAAGCTTAAGGAGACGACGAGGAGAGGCGGGGGAAGTGCGTCACCAGGTGGGGAAGGGGCTGTGTGTTCGGTGACAGGCGGGAGGCGACGGGGGTGGAGGGGAATGGGGACGGGAAATAGGTTCTGTGTGCTCTCCGGGGGTATTGTGTCAGGAGATGCAGGCTGGCTACCATGTGACGCGGTCCAAAGCTGAAGGGATTGGCCGAGGCAGCGCAGGCGGTGCAGCTCGGCCGGCTTGCCGTTCCTCTCCCTTTCTCTCAGCATCTTCCTGGTAGCCTGCCTGTAGGTGAAGCAGCACCAGCAGCATCCATGGCCTGTCTTTTGGGTTAACACTCATCTCCTTTGGCTTCGGCAGCTGACGGAACAGACCTCAGCAGCGGCGTGGTGAGGACTTAGCTGGGACCTGGAATCGTATCCTCCTGTGTTTTTTCAGACTCCTTGGAAATTAAGGAATGCAATTCTGCCACCATGATGGAAGGTAGGATGCTTTCTGCTGTGGTTGACGGGCTTCAGGCAAGGTTTGAGCAGAACAGCATTAAAGAACGTGTGCAGCCAGTGTATCTGGCGGTTCTAGAACCTGGTTGCCAACGTTTTGCAAGCAGAAATGCTGCAGTTTGCTTGCAGTGGATCTGGGTTCAGACTAATGGAATCAAACCACAGTGCTGCTGCCTAGCTCAGAACCTACAGAGCTCCCAGCTCCTTTGAGAGAGAAGAGCTTAAAGTGTTTGCAGGGAGCTAAGACGCAGCTAGGAAAGAGCTTGCAGAGCAAATAAGTTGGGCGAGAAGATAAGGTTTTCTGTTCTGGGTTCCTGGGACTACAGTGATTAAACATTTACAATGGAAACTTGTTTTCTGAAATTGACGTTAGACAGGAGAGGTCATTAACAGAGTTATCCATACTGTCATTTCAGTACACTGTTTAAAAATTCTCAAAAGGTATTTTTATCTCTGCAGTTTACATCAAATTATTGGGATGGGGAGGGCAGCAAATTTGGTCCATAAACTGTAGTTGTATGAGAATGTCATTGCAACAGAATGAACAACATAAGGAAAATATCCGGGCCTCTTGGCTCCTGATTCAGTGTCTTATCAGGTTAAAAAAGAATTTTGTGCTCCCTAAATGCTTTCCCTATCCAATGGTTTTTAGCCAAGCATCAAATGATTACTTGCTGATTATCTTTGTGCATTCAATGTGGAGTGTAAGGAGGAACTTTCCCTGGGGAGATGCTATTTAAACTATATTTTATTCTACTAAATTACCCTTCCCAGCCTGAAATTATGACAGCCAAGATTGTCTTAAAACAGCAGCAAGCTGATCAGGAAAGAAGCAAGCAGCTCTATGCAGGCTTTGATTTTCTGTTTTCACACTACAGGATGGTGCAAAACTCCTGGCCTTTCCTAAGATGACAGGCAGAAATTTGTCCCCAGCCTGGATTTCACAATGCAGAATTGAGTGCATAATGGGTCTCAAATCAGCCATGAAAATGGCAGAGAGGCCACCTCTTAAGCCAAGGTCTGTCCTACGGATGTTAACTATTCCTTAGGAATTTACCAAAATGGAATAAGAGGAGGATGGTTTCGTAAAAACAGCAGTGTAGCCTGTACTTATTTGGCAGAAATGAATTCATTCTTTTTCCTCTCCCTGTCATCATGTCAAACATTGTTAATGTGATTTGAGGGAGTGAAGAATTCTAGAGTCGAAACCCACAGATTTTAGAATATAGCCTTAAAAGAGAGGTTGGGTGTGATTTTGTTATGGAGATGGGTCTTGTTTGCAAAAGGCTCTCAAGCTAGTTCTTTAAATCCAGGCCTAAATAAATTGAGATTGCTAACACTCTCAGATTGAATCATTCTCATAAATTCATAATGGATTGTCTTTGAATAACAAGGCAAGAGAAACAGAAAGATTATTATTTATGCACTTTTCAATTAAAAGCTCACGTGGATTATCTTTTTCAGAAAAAAATCTTGCCTATGGAGGTACTGTATTTATTCAACTCAATTTCATATAGCATTTCTTAAAAATGCATCTGCACACATTCTGATTAGATTTCAGTCTTACAGAGAGAATTAGATGCTCTTTCTTTTTGCTTCTTTCCTTGCTAACTATGGCACTAAAGTATCTTCTTTGAAGGTTGTAACATTTTCTGATGCTCATTAATGATTCTCCTGGTAATATGGTCTATTGTGCCATCCAAGAATGTCAGTTCAAAGCCCTGTGATAAGCTTATCCAGGCTGCCTAAACCAAAATGAGAACCACAACAAAGACTTGTGTTGGAGCTGAATTAGCACTATTGCTCTGGGTTTGCCAAATTTATCTAATGGAGGATGTTATCTTAGCACTGGTATGAATTAGAGGTGACACTATGGATACAGTTGTCTTTCACCAGATCTTTGCAAGAGAAATTGGACAGGTGTTCCCGCTGGCTTAAATAGCTAAATGAAATTAACATTTATTTCTATCCATAGTTCCTACTTAAATGTTTTTAAGCCTTATTATCTTAATAGTTCAGTGACCTTAGAAAGGCAAATAGTAGCTTAACCAAAAATCAACTTTCTATAAATCGCCTTCCAACTTAGTTGCCAGTCTTTTTGGCAATATGCATTCATGTTTCTGGTATTGCATGGCAGAATTTCACCTCTGAATTGCCCTTATTCTGAAGGTGTGGTATATCGTTATTATTTCCACCTAATTCATCTCTAGAGATAGCTAGGCTCTGTACATCTACCACAATAATCTTGGAAAGAGAAGGAACCCCATAAAAGGCATCCCAAAATTGTCATGGCAGCTCTTTGTTGAAACATCAGTGGACTCTGAGAATGTGCCACCAAATATCTAGTAAGAATCATGTTTCTTCTCGACGATTGTGTCTCATACACACACAAAGAGTCATCCACACGAACGTATTTCTGGAGAGGGAGAAAACATATAGTTGCACTCGTGTGTATGTACATTTCTATACTGCTAATGTGTTTTAGTCTGCTGCTCAGAAAAAGCATGGCCATGGCAGGTTTTCAAAGGCCCTTCTTGACTTTGTGTAAAGCAAGAGTAAACAAACATTCAGCAGAATGGGTCATAGTAAACTATGTTTTGTTTGTGTGGAACAGGATATAGGCTCCATTCATTCAATGCCCACTGGAAATCCATCTTTGTCATAGATGAGGAATGTTACTACCTCCTCAGTGATCCTAACATCATGGAAATCAACAAAATAATTCCCCAGGGACCACAAGCCTGTGATCAGTAGTTTGTGGCTTCATGGTTCATTTAACATATTTAATTAAAATATATATATTTTAAGGGACTTGATTTGCTGCTTCCTGTATGCTTTATCTTTTGGCAGTGGTTGGCATTGAGTTATTTCTTTTCTAAAGAAAGTCACATGATGTGGAGCCTTCTGTAGTATGAATTTGAAGGGAAAGATGATGAGCAAAGGGAATTATTAACTATGGAGTGTACATATTGGCTAAACTTACAATGCAGTCTGTGTGGTTAGGGCAACTATTCAAGGACTATGTTTTACATATATTATTATTAAAGTTTGAAAATAGCATTCTTTAGCTATACTTTCTAAGATAAGTGGAACTAAGTCAGAGTTTCTTGGGCTATCTGTCTATTTGTGAGGCTGTCTAGAAAGCACTTTCCTTGTTCATGTAGACCCAACTGAAAGTGCTTTGTATTTTTAGTTCCATATTCAGGCTCTTAGGAGCTATACTAGAAAGATAAGTTTCTGGGTACCAATGGTTTCATTTTATTCAACAATTTAAAAAATTAACAAGCATATATTTTTAAGGGCTTACTGGGCTTAATTACAATATTCAGGGTAATTTAATATATTTTATTGTATTTACTACTCATAATAACCTGAAAATAAGTATACTGTATATACAGTGCTTTTTTCAGTCTTTTTCTAAATTTCAAAAGTAAAAATAATGCATTGAGGCAAAAAAGTGATGGAATGGAATTTGAACCTACATTCATTTAACAACAAAGCTCGTGTTTTTGAACATCTAGGAACCTCTTATTTTTACTTTACATCAGGTTGGGCATGTTAACCTAATTGAAAAATAGGCCATAGTGCCTTTGGTTGCATATTCTGTGTCTCTCTGTTTTAAATATGTATATTCACGGAACTATACACTTTAATTTCTTATTAATGCATTTTATGTCCAAAATCACTATTTAAAAAATTTTGCATAATTCAAGAGTAACTAAGCTTCTGTTGTTGCAATAAACATTAAACAGTAAGTGTTTCTTCTTTTCCTATCTAGATATGGAGTTTTATTAAAATAACATTTGGAAAATTCTTTGGTTTGGTCAGAAAAGAGCAACACTTCTTGAAGCTGGAGCTGTTCATTTTCTAGTTAGCTAAGAAGTTTTAAAGGGAGTGCTTCTAAATTTTCTACTGATTCTTTTCTTTAAATGATGAAAATACTTTAGAAAGTCTAAACATGCAGACATAAGATTCTAATATGTGTTCCATCACTTATGTAATTTCTCATCTTCTCTAGTGTTCTGTGTCATGAAAAACCTCTTTAGATGTATCTATTCCCATCCAAATTTCAGGAGTCAACATTAAACTTCTAAAAAGAATATGTAGTCTTTAAACAAATTAACTTAGATAAACCATACTGGACGACTCTGGATCATTCTGTCTGTTGGATGTAGCACACACACTATCCATGTTTCAAATAAACAAGGTACAGGAAGTTACCAATTCACAATTTTTATGTCCTTGAAAGTTTGTTTATGAGTTGGTTACTTGGAACATGTGTTCCCACAGGAATAATGATACAAGTGGTAGTTAGAATCTTGCACAAGTCTGTCAAAAGCTATTAACCCAATATCTAGCTAAAATACAAATATCTGCTATAAAATGTATAAAGACCAGTATGGTTCCCATAGTAATCAGATAGAAGAAAATTATGGCATTAATGTGTTTTTAATTTTGAATGTTACTGTTTGAGGGAAAGAAGCTATAATTGAAGGACAAGAAAAAGCTGGAGAGAAAATTTCAAGGTATTTTTAGAACACCTTCAAATACTTTAGGTATTTTGAGAAGTTGTAGATATGACGCTGGATTTTTCAATTATGTTCAATTTTACTTCCATACTGTGGCTTCCCTTTTCTCAATTCAATTTTATCATATGATCTGCTTTTAAATCATGAGTAAGGCCATATTGTAAACTCACAGATGGAATTAAAAGTGGGAGAGAGAATTTACTGAGATAATGATAAAGGAGTCAGAAGAGAGAAAAATGAGAAGGGATTATAATGAATTTGAGCTCATGTGTCTGAGTAAGTTCCTTTTGGAGAAATTAACTGAATAAGAAAGAGGTCATAGGTAAAAGGGAATTGGGGAGCATAGTAAAAACAGGGAAAAGTAGGGTGTGAGGCAGAGGTATAGGGTTGAACAGGTTTGTGTGCTGACTACCGCTTGTAGGTACTGGCAACAATGAGAAGCTTTCCATGGGAGAGAGATTGAGGAAGCGCGATTATACTTGCGGACGGATAGGCCTCTATTCTTTGAACCTGTATGTCAGTTAACTACATCTGCAGGATATTAGAAAGATCTGATATTAGAAAGACATTAGGCATCTAGAATTAAATACTTCACATCACATGCCTTCCTTATTTAAAAAACTTCTGTATCTTCCCATTTCTCTTAAAATCCATACCCTACAAGACCCTGCATGCGCTGGCCTGCTGTGCCTTTTCAAGCTCATCAAATACTTCACTCACACTGAAATCCACACTGCCTGCCTCCTGGGGTTTAGAATAAACACTTTCCTGCATCAGGGCTTTTTCTTTGCCTAAAACACTCCTTTGGCAGGTCATGGAGTTACCAATTCTCCTGTGGTCCCAGCAAAACTGCCACCTCCTCAGGTGGCCTTCTCTATCATCCTTGTCATCTCAAACATACATCCTGGGCTACTGAGTCCATCTTAGCCCCCCACTCTCTCCAAAGAGCTGTGTTTATGGCTTGTGGTTGCTTTCAGCACATGGGATGAATCTCTCCTTTAAAGGTAAGCTCCATGAGGGTAGAAATCTGGTCTACCATATTTACCTCTGTATCCTTAGGTCTTGGCACACTATAAATGCTTAACATGTTTGTCAAGTGAATAAGTGAACAAAACTAGATATAAATGACTCAGATAACTGCATACTATTCATCGTTAGGTATTATTTGGGGCATTATGGTGGACAAAAGAAAAGAAATGCTCAAATGTGTATTCTCACTGGAGAAATAAAATCAATAAACATGAAACAATTTGGAAATAAGACAATATTTTGCCATGATAAATTGTGAGAAATAGATAATATATATGAGATGCAAAAGAAAAGAAATAGTTCATTTGAAAATATGTACTGGAGCTTGAATAGTTTTGGTGATTAGCTCCTAGGAAATGATTTCATAATGGAAAGAGACACATTGTAGCAGAACAATTCAAAGAATTCCCACAGTCAGTTTTGTCAATATTCTGTATGCTTTTTTTTCCTTTTCTCTCTTTCTTTGTCTTTCTCAGATTTCTGCCTTTTCTTTCTTTACTTTTCTCATTCTTTCATCCCATCTTTCCCTTCCTGGGTTCTCATTCCTTTTCTCTAGTTTATGATCAAGCCTGAAAATGGTTGCTTGTAAAACTAGCAGGTTTGACTTGGAATCTGGGAAAGTATTTTAAAATAAATGAATGAATGTAAATCAGTGTAACGTTGTTCCATGTGTTTGTGCGTACAGTGGCGATGTCATAGCATGTGAGATTTTTTTAGATGTGAATTACTCCTGACTGAAGAATTTGTTAATCTTAGGAGCTCAATGTGTTAGATGATTTTATGCAGTTGGGCTTTTTGGTAGAAAGAACATGAACCCGACTTGAGCTTGAGTCTAAGTGTTGTGACTGCTTGGCCGTATGCCGTAGTTACTTTATATTCCTGGGCTCTGTTTCCTTGCAAACAAAATGAGATAATTGATCTGTCATACCTCTAGAACTTCCAGCTCTAACAGTCTCTGGCAGAGGCTGAATGACTGGGATTCCTCACATCTACTCCCTCCAAGGTTTGAATTCTAATGATTGACTCCTTTCTCTCCCACCTCAAAATATATTCATCCCTGACACACAAATAATTCAAATGAATTACTATCTGCCTTTCCTTAGTGTAATTTTTCTCTATTGTCATTTTGCATCCACAATTTAGTTTTGCCTCTTTGCTGTACTGGAAGACAAAATGTGCAATTATGGCAACCCTCTTCTACAACTCCTAGTCTAGAACTGTTTATTTATTCATCAAATATTCTATATCAAATGCACACCAGCCTTTGTTCTAGGTGCTGTAAGCTCAGTAGTGAACAAAACAGATTAAAATGTCTGCCCATGTGGGCATCGTTTCGCAGAAGTCAGTCAGTATGAGCCTATGTGATCCATGGATCAAGTGACTGGTGGGCATTCAGAAGTCTAGCATTCAGATACCGGTTCTGTGAATATCTTATGACAGTGCTCCTTGGGCTCATTCTTCTCACACATTTAACAAATGAGTGAATATCATGTCCTTGCCTTAGCTTACTGTTCCAAGCCCAAAGTTATAGCTGAAAGCTCAGCAACAGCTCTAGGCTTGAACATTTTCACGGAAAAGATATAAATGCCACGAAAGGGTCATTTCAGGATGAAAATTACACATCTACTTGCACATTTTTGGTGTATGCCAAAAACTTTTGTCTTTATTTCTGGTTCATATCCACTTCTGTTATGTGTCAGGACTAGTGTTTTAGGATTTTTGAAAGTCTATGCAGAGTTACCTATGTTTCTTATCTTCACAAACAATATAAAGAGGAACACATTGTGCTGACTTACGGCATTGTCAAAGATTATGTGACATTTCACATGCTTAAAAGTTTTAAAAATGCTTTATTTATCTAACAGATATAACTGGAGTGTTTCTGATATCTCAGTTGCTGTATTAAGCACAATGAAAATGGCAGCAAAACGCACAGTGCCAATGGTCCCCGTATTCAGAAGCACAGAGTCTAGTATATGATACCACATTCACATGTACATGTTTTATTCTTGCAATGTCTCTGTGTGGTAAAAAGAATAAGTACAGTAATCCTCCCTTATCTACAGAGGATATGTTCCAAGGCCCCCAGTGGATGCCTGAAACTATAGATATTACTAAACCCCATATACACGTTGCTTTTTCCTATGCATATATATGAGATACAATTGATTTATACATATAATTATATGCATATCTTCATAGGTATCGATTTTACCTATGAAAATTTTACCTTTATCATAGGCAAAATTAACTTTACCTACGATGAAGTTAATTTATAAATTAGGGACAGTAAGAGACTGGCAATAATAACTAATAAAATTTAGAACAGTTATAACAATCTGCTATAATAAAAGTTATGTGAATGTGGTGTCTGTCTCAAAATATTTTATTATACAGTAGGCACTGCTCTTGTGATGATGTGAGATGTCACAAGTGCCTACATGATGAGATGAAGTGGAGTGATTGACGTATGCTTTGTGATATAGTATTCAGCTCCCATTGACCTTGAACACAAGCACTGTGATATCCAACAGTCTGGTGGCAGAGACGACTACTAAGTGACTAAGAGCGGGTAGTGTAGACAGCGTGGGTACCCTGGACAAAAGAATGATTCATGTCCCACACAGCATGGAGTAGGATGGCACTTGATTTCATTATACTACTCACAATGGCATGCAATTTAAAACTTACAAATTGGTTATTTCTGTAATTTTTTATTTAATATTTTCAGACCAAGATGGACTGTGGGTAACCAAACCCCCACAGAAAAGGAAATCTTGGATAAGGAGGGACTTTTGTATTACTCTCCTTATTTTAAATGGAAGGAAACCAGGGCCCACCAAGGTTAAGTGACACTCAAGGTGGCCACCTTACTAGTGGCAGAAACAGCACTTATCAGCCAGGCCTGACTCCTAGTTAAATGCTGTTTATTTGTATAATGGCATAACTGGAAAAAATGCTCATATCTAAAGTGTTCGGCCTAGCTCTCTGGCAAGTAAACAGCAGATTGTTTAAATCTGACATGATGTTTCAAAAGCCTTCTTCAGAACTAAGTAAGTTAATTTTATTATCAGGTCATGATCTCTTAGAACAGTCATCAACTTGAAGAAGGCCACCTCACACAGAAGTGTTTTATCCCAGTGGGCTCTTTTCAGTAGCACTCCCTGTTTTTCTACGATTTTCTGAGGAAGAGGGTCATGATATGATGTCACTAGTCCAGGGGACTCTAAATTTTCACAGCTTACATGCTACCACACATTTTATCAAAAATCCTGGTTCCCACCATGAACAAAAGCCCTTTTTTCCCTAAGAAGGACAGCTCGGTGTTCACTGATATTTTATGAAAGCTGTGGCTATTCTCATGAAAACACGATAATGTGTGCCATCATTTGAAGATTAGCCAAATGGTTTCAACCTTATTTTACAGTTGCGGAAACCAAGGCCAAATGAAAAGACTTACCTAAGGATTTTTATTCTCTCTGTAAGAGGACAAGTCAAAGTTTATTTTAGTAATGATTCCAAAACTGTGAATAGACAAAGACTTGGAACCCATGGTGTCTTTCACGTTCAAAGGTGCTGAGGCTGGCTGGGTGACTGCCAAAAGACACAAATGAATGTGTCCCCAGGGTCATCGTTCTACTGAGTACACATACAATGTGACCATTTATAGCTCTCTCCCCTGATTTTCTCAGTGAGTCAGTACAGTGTTGGGGGAAGGACGGGGACTTGAAGAGGGACTATACCGCCTCTGTGACTGTGTGACCTTGAGTGAGTTCTGGGACCGTTGGCCTCAGCTTCCCCATTTGTAAAGAGGGAATAATGCTGGCTACCTTCCTCATAGTCATTATGAAGATCAAATGAAAGAATAAATATACATCTGAGAGAGTGTGGTGCAGATGCCAGATTTTTTCTCAGATAGTTTTCTCTCAACCTATAGGAAGCTTAATTTATAAATTAGGCATGGTAAAAATAATAGAATAGTTTCCATTATTTTATTGGGTGTTACTTGTGGATTTCTTAGCCTTTGGAGGCTAGACATTACTGCTTGCTATTTTGCTTTTTATGTATATGACTGCTGTAACTCTCCTGAAGACAGGCCTTACAGATTTCTCTCTCCTCTTCACCATATTATTAAGTTACAAGCATACTGTATCATCCTTTATTCTCGGTGTCCATGTATGATGCCACCCCTTCCTTGTACATGTACAGCATCATTAATCAATCACAGCCATCTTTCTCCCTGGGTTTAGAATCTATCTCAACATCATATTCCAGGAGACTTTTGTGAACGGATTGGAATGGACACAGGAGATAATATTACCTGGCATCCCTTACCACAAACAGCTTCCCAAAGTTGAAATACAGGGAATAAAACTAGAATGCAGGCCAGGCAAGGTGGCTCACACCTCTAATCCCATCCATTAGGCAGGCTGAGGCAGGCTGTAGATTATTTTTCTTAAATAGCTCTTGACTCTGTTCTGTCCCTTTTGTCCCCTGCTAACATATCTGCTCAGACCTTGCTTCTTCCACCTTCCAGTGAATCCTCCTCACAGTCACCAGAGACATCAACCTCCTCATCTGCCTTTGATTATTTCCCATGCTTCTAAGATGAAGTCCAAATGCCTTAGTGTGGTGTGCAAAGCTTTCGCACACAGGCTGCCTCAGGCCTCATCTCTCACTGGCCCAGCCGGCCAGAGCTCTTTGCCATTCTTTTGCCCTTGCACTCGCCATTCCTTTCATTCTCTATATGGAAACAGTCTGCGCTGACTTTTCAGGCGCTAATGAAAGACTGTCTGCCTTCAGTGAAGCCTTCACATATGCAGCAGGTTAAGAATGAGAGCACTGGCTTTGGAGTCAGGCTGATCCAGCTTAAACCCATGTGTGTGACCTTGGGGAGCTAGTGAACATGTTTCCTCCACAGGAAAGTGTGTGCATGCGATGATCACAGTTGTTCTCATGGGTAATTTTATCATGTAAGGTTGAAAAAATTAAATCAGAAAGTGCACTTGTAGCACCCAGAGTTCTCCAGAGAGACTGAACTGAACAAATTGTGTGTGTGTGTGTGTGTGTGTGTGTGTCTACATATATACATACAAAGAGAAAGAGAGAGAGGAGTTTTTAAATAAGAAATTGGCTCACATGATTGTAGGGACTGACATGGTAAGTCCAAAATTTTTAGGGCAGGCTGATGGGCCAGCAACTCAGGCAGGGGTTGATGGTGCAGTCTTAAGACAAAATGTTAAGCTCCCAACAAATCTTAGTTCCTATTCTCTTTTAGGCATAGCACATTCTTATACCTGCTTTGTTCCCTGTCCAAAAACTAAGGACCCTGCCACAGTGGAGACCATATCTGACTCACTTTAGGACTCCCAAGGTGTGGCACGTGTGTAACTGCCCAATAAATGCCCAGTTTTAATAAACGAATCCTGTGTAGGCATCACAGATTTTTGATGAAAGAGTCAAACCACCTAGCATATGGTTATTATGAGAATTTAAATGAGTTAAAATATGCAAAATATTTAGGAGAGTATTTGGTCCATAGTAAAAGCTTATTAAATGTTATTGTGATGTGCTCATCAAAGGCCCCAGTAAAGTTCCTGGATGCCAGGCAGTGCCCTGGATCATGTTCCCTCTGCCCTCCCCAAAGCAACCATCTGCCGTGTAGGACCGCTCAGGCTGAGAGCCACATTCTGGTTCCAGGAGTATGCAGTTAATATAGTATCTCATGCATTTCTGCCTGACTCCTTTAATCATTTCCTCTGATTTTAAGGGGCCAGATTTCATGGCAGAAAACTCGCAAAATAAGAAGATACAAAGAAGGAAATTAAATTACCAAATATTATTATGAAAGAACCAACCACTACTACAGTTTGTTGAGTGCAGAACATGAGCTTTGGAGGCAGACAACCTGAAGTACCTTAACCGTTAGGGGTCTCATCAGCATCATAATTTGTTTTAGTATTCTTCTGTCATCAAACATTTAGGCTTGATTTGTATATTGAGCAAGAATTGCTCAGATTAAGGAGTCTTGTGGTATGGTATGGCTTCTTAGCTCTTATTCAATAAGTTAGCCTGATGAGATGGTGAGAATTCTGCATTGGGTTCTAGTCCTGGCATTGCCCTAGCCAGCTGAGTGACTTTAAAGACTTTAACATTGGGGAAAGAAAGCAAGGTAGTAAAGAGGAATTAATTTTCATTCAAAAGATTCTAATATACCCTGGCACTTTTATTAGTTATGAGGATGAGACCAAGAATTTGCTAGAAGGGTAAGAACGGATTTGGGGTGTCCTCCCTGCAAGTCCTAACTGTATCTGTTGAGCAAGTCATCCCTCTCTATTTTCCCATCTATAGACTGGTAAATTATATGAGTGTTTCTGATTTTCGTACTGGGTTGAATATTGAAACTTAAAATATATAAGAAAGTATTTTGAAAACTGTAAAATTTTTATATAAGTATAATGTATTAGAACATTATTAGTTTTAGTATCTTGAAAATTCTGGTTTCAGTTAGAGAGTTGAGTTAGATATTTTGAAAGCACCAACTTGTTTTAAGATTCTATGATGAATCCCTGCCATAGGCAAGCCCTTTTCCCATATCCTGACATTTCCATGTCTACAAATGATTATTTTTCATTTTTGGATACCAGAGGATGAGCAACTTTCCAAATTTAATGAATTGTTTAAATGGGAATGGCTATATGTAATTTTGTTAAACTGGATAAAGATATTTTTAACAATAATGGATATAGTGGGACAATTTAAAACGCAGTTTAAAGTGTGCTCAACTGAAATCTATCTTGGCCTAGTTACAAAACCAAATATACTTTTGTCTACAATTTCAGCAAAGTCTAATTCTCTCCATCTAAATGCCAGATCAAACAGTTTCATCTGGATTTCTTCTCTTGAGTTTCCTGCTATCTTCTGTCTTCATGGCAACCCAGTTCAATTTGGCACAATGCACAGAGCTCGTCACACGCTTGATGAAATTTTGACTAAGACACATAGGAAATGTTGTAGCCACAGTACAAGGTGATGAGCTAGCCATGAGCTAGCCAGGGGTCCAGGCGTGGGACACAGGCGAGCAACACACGTAGAGATCTTGCTGTCATGGAGCCTGCATTCAAATATGAGGAGACAAGATTAACAAATCAAATGAATGAACAAGATCATCTCAGATTATGGTAAAATCAGTTAAAGAGGCAAAATAGAATCATGTGGAGGAGAATGCAAGCGGTGGTGGGGAGGGCTGCCTTAGGTGGTAAGGGAAGGTTTTTCTGAGAAGGGGTGCTTGGGCTGAGACCCCTATACCTTGTGACCTGCAAAGCTCCGGAACAGCATTTCAGGACTGAAAACAGGAGGGTGAAGGGCCTGGCCTTGGTGAACTCAAGGAAAAGAGGAAAGCCAGAGACTAGTGGAGAAGGGAACAGAGGCAGGAAAGAAGAATAGGAGATTCACGTCAGGCAGGGTTTTGTGAGCAACAGAGGTGGGTCTGGAATGGATTCTGAAGCAATGGGAAGCCACTGGAGAGGGTGAAGGAGGAGGTCATGCTTTTGCTTGCATCCTTAAACAATTGCTTTGGTTGTTGAATGGACTTCAGTAGCTACAGATGACATTCTGGCTTTTCTTTTCTTCTTCTTTTTTTTTTTTTTTTTTTTTGAAGAAGGAGGATTGTCTTGAATTTGTGTTTGAGTAATAAATATTCTGATTTTATTTAAATTTTATGTTATTTGCGGGAAAGCTGGTGGAGATCAGAAGGGATGGTGGTGCCCTGCTCCAAGCCACTCATTGGCACCATCACTTGTGAGGTCTGTAGGCCCAAAATTAAGGTTTAATTTAGCTATTGAATAAACTCTTTCTAACCCAAACAATTCTGGCATTAAGCTTTTTCAAAGACATGCTGACAACTGAAAAAGATGAAGATATTAGAGATCCAAGGGTATCATGCACTTTTCTTTATCTACTTATTTTTAAGTGGCTTTGAAGCACTTCAATGTTTGATGGTTGTCCTGATACTGAATCAGTTAGTTGATTAGGCTGGCTTTCATCACTGAGGTTCTTTTCTCCAGGCTAGATCAGAAAGATAGAAATACTTAAGAGATCTTACCGTTGACAGAGGTTGACCTCTTCATGTCCCATTTTTCTCTCCAAATGTTTCCATTAAAACCTTTTGTGCCCTCTCTGAATGTCGTCTACTGAGATGCTTACTGTCTGCCTTAACTAGATTCACATGCGCACATCTCCAACTCTATAGCCCTCTCTTCCTACCTGCAGGTGTCAAACTTACTATCCTCTAAATTGCATTTTTACCCAAGAGAAAAATATATACAAGGCTTCCTGTAGGTGGAAATGGCTCTGGTTCTAGTTTTCTTTGGGACAGGAATGGGCCTCTGGTTTTCTTTTATAATTTCTTATATGATATAGCAGGTAAATGCACAAGCTTGGAAGTTAAAAAATACTTGAGTTCTGATCCCGACCCTATGACTTGCTGGCTGTGTGCTTTTGGACAAGCCTGAGCTTCAATCTCCTCCCTCCCTCCTTTCCTTAATTCTTTTCTTCCCTTCCATTCATCCCTCCTTCCTTCTTTCCTTCCCTTCCATTCATCCTATCTTCCTTGCTTCTTCTCTTTATCTCTTTTTTCTTTTTTTCCTTTTTAAACTATCACAAATTTACAAGCCTGTCAGCAAGTATTTATTGAGGTTTCAAATACTGTGCTAGGTACTAGATGTACATGGTGAGCAGACCTCATGAAACAGACATTGAGGAGACAGTTTAGTGACAATGACTTTAAAATAACACAGATAACTAAATGATTATAAGTGAGCAAAGTTATGTGAAGGAAGCATTGAAAAGGATTCTCAAAGAGCTTTTTAAATAAGGACCTAACCTGATAAGGTGAGAGTGAGTCCAAGTGGCAAGCATTAAATGACACTGTGCCTGCAGAGTCAAACAGATTTCCTGTTACATTTTCCTGTTTTACATTCAATTACTCATGTTATCCTTATTATCACTGCTGTTGGCGTTGTTAATACTACCAGCACCCCCATGCTTGTGCATATCCTTGATTCAGTGAGCTTCCCCAGAACCCGCTACAAGATGATACAAAAATGTCTTTTTACAATATCCTTGGTCACTTGCCTAGATCTGCTCTACATCTGAGCTTCCTGACCCCTGCCAGCTTCCCGTTTCTGACGGGGTATCTGAGCAGTTTCTGGGGCTAGCTACACATATTTTGGTTTCCATCCATACTTTGACTCTCCAAAATCCTTAGAAGACCTCTGATCTTATTGCTCCATCTCATAAATAAGTGTCATCCAAACCCAATATCACATCTGTCCTATTGCTCTGTTGTTCCAGGAGGAAGCAGGGATCTTTTAGGGAATTTTCCAAAAGAAAAGAAGAGTCCCTTACCCCTCTTTGAGTTCTTTTGAAGAGCCCATTGCAATTCCCACTCTGCACTATAAGCACCTGCTGTGGCTGAATTATGAGCCTGGGGGGATATTCCTTCTCATTATTTTTGAGAAAGTCTTTCTCATTCACCACTGACCTAGGTCCTAGGCCATAAATCTAATCCTCAGACTTCATCATTTCTCCACACCAAAGGTTGTGAAATTATGGGGTTTTTTTTTTTATTTTTTATATTGTCAGTGCATGTGTGTTACATATATCTATGTATGGTGAACCCTTGATTTTCCTAGCAGATTGGTGAGTGGAATGATTCTTAATAGCCAATAGCCCTGAATCACCTCTTCTACTAAAGTTTCTTATAACTGGCTTTAGTTCTCCTTTCCTTTTCTTCCCATTCCCTAATTAGACCTTACCAAAAGATAGTTGCCCTGTAACTTATCAAAACACAGCTGCCCCAGAACAGCCCTAGATCTCTGGATATTGCATAATGAAAAAGACTGAGAATAACATTATCCAAGAAGTGTTCCATAATTTCTCTTAACAGGTAGACACAGTTACTACCACTGCCCCTCCCCCAGGAGGGGGGAAGAGTTAAGTCATGTTCAGATTTATTAACATAAAAATAGCTATCATTTCTTAACCTCCTGCTATGTGCCAGAAATTGTTCCTAAAGTATCTATAAACATTTATCTCATTTAATATTCACAACAATTTCAGAAGGTTGATACTATGATAATTATTTCTATTACACAGATGAGAAAACTGAGGTTCAGAGAGTTTATGACTTGTCCAAATACTTAGCACTTGAATACTTATCTGATGAGATCAGGCATGTTCAAGGTGGTATGACCACAGGCTTGAATACTGATCTATCTGATTCTCAAACTTACATTGTGAAACACTAAGAATTATTGTCTCTTAATTTTTACCTTTGAGGATTTAAACTTACTATATTACCACATAGGGGCAGAACAATGGCATTGCCCACACACAGCAATTGATAGTGATAATAATTAAGATTATTAGAGCCTGCTTACCTACTATCCCTATTACACAGATGAGAAAACTGAGGCTCAGAGAGCTTGTAACTCACCATATCAATGGTATGCTTGAGAAGAGTCATGTTTGATTCTTGTAACACTATGAAATGTTCATAATACCACATGTAAAAAATTGCTAGCTAATAAAAAATCAGCAAATGATGATAACAGTAACAAAACCAATATTAAGGATGTCTTTGTTCTGGTTGTTTTAAATCAGATTGGTCTGTAGTTTCTCATATTTTACTTTATCGGTTTCTGTGGCATTGTATGTTAAAGAAAACTTTAATGAATGATGTTGGATGTTTCAGAGAAATTTGCAATGTCTTTTTCAGTACTTAAAGCAATTCTCCTGCATTAGAATGGGTATCTACTTCCACCTTTTGCTTAACAATCTATTGGGCACATCTCCTACTTTCAGTTGTAATAGAATTTACGGTTTTAAGCATTTCAAAGGCAATTCAACCATCAGTTGACTTTTGTTTACTATGAAAAATCTAGTCATTGTGACTTTGTGGTTTGGAAAAGGTTATAGTTCCCAACTTTGTGGTAATAACTTCATTGTAGTTAAGGCTTAACACTGCTCTTGATTTTAATAGTCGTAACAGATGCTCAACTCTCAATAACTATAATAAGACATACATTTTGGAAATATGTAAAAATATGCCAATCCTCTCCACGTTTATTTATAGAACTGAAATAGAGTATTTATGCTGTTTACTCTGCAGTAAATACAAATACAGCCCTTAGGTGTTTCCTTTTTACATGCTTGTTGTGTGTTTTGTTATCATCATAAGTTCTTTAGTCAGAGCATGAAAAACAATTGCATAGATGACCTCCAAATATAAAGCACCTGCCTCCAAAGTGTGCAAAAGTCCAAGATTGTAGATTCTCAGATGAAATTAACTTATAGAAGATGACCCAAGGTTGGTAGTAATAATATTCATTATTAATTATTCTGCATAACTTAAACTTATCAGTATACCAGGCTCTGAGTGAGGGGCTGTATAAACGGTGAATCACCCATCTCTCACCATATCCCTATGAGGAATAGTCTTAATCCCATTTGGTAGACGAGGAAACTGAGGCTCAAGATCACATGCACAGCTAGGGAGTAGCAGAGCTGGGTGGGACCTCTGGGTCCTAGCTGGTGTGATCTGTGAACCACTGCGTTTGCCACCAGCCGTCATGATGGGCTTGTTAAGAAAGCTGAGTTGGTGAGGTTCTTGTCCCTCGTCATGAGCGGAGACTTCATGCAGAGCCGCTTGATCGCTTCTCATCACCTCCTCTGAGTTCTTCAACATGCCCACTTTGTTGGGTATTGGTTATGTATCTTTACAGACTTCAGGAAATTTGTTTAACAGCACAACTTCTAGGCCTGTGCCACCCTTGGTGCTTCCACCTCACCCTTCTTTTCTGCACTGTGTGCTCATTTGCGCCATTACACTGCTTCCTCATTTCTTCTGTTCTCTTACCTGGTTGACGAAGTGCTGCTGCTGCTTCCTGTGTTCCTCCTGTTCTGTGGTCTCTGCTTCGTTCTTCCCTCAGACAGGCAGGTTTACGTAGCAGCAAAGCATCGATAAGACGGCAGCCTTTTGAGCTAGGCTGCTTGACTTTACTCCTTAACCCAATTTCGCTCACTACTGCACGATCTTGGCTAATTTACTTCTCTTCTCTGTGCCTCTACTTTCTATTTTCTCAGCTTTTAAATTAATACCTGTCTCATGGAGTTATTTTGAGGAAAAAATACATTAACATAGCTTAGTGGCTGGCATATAATAATTGCTCACCTAATTAATCTTTTTTTGTTTACATTTGCTTGATAAGAGGTAATTTACATTAGGAAATCCCATTATTTGGCTGAGAGAGAAAATGACCGCAACCGCTATAAAGAAAATCCTTCCTTCAGGAAGAAAAAACAAATAGGTTTTTTCTTTAAGGTGCTTCCCATTCTCTCATGTTCAAGCTCCCCTTGGCCACAGCAAAGTGAGTTGGCTGACTGCCACCAGGACCTCAGAGACCAACACATCAGCCAAGTTTTGTTTTCCGCTTAACTCTTGCAATTCCCATCTCTCCAACTCCCAGCTGCCCATATTCACAATGCTGGGGCAATAGCTCCATGTTTGGGTCACAGTTGACCTGAGTCTTGCAGTCTTCAGAGGGTAGGCAGAAAGCTGGGGGAATAGTGGCTTCCTGTCCACTCATTCCACAACAGTCAGGCAGCGGGGAATAGGTGATAACTTTATGCGCATGTGGAGAGCATAGACATGTAAAGGGGAATTCAAAATGGCCCTTAAAGCCAGCTGCATGCAGAAATTTTCATGAAGCATTTAATTTATGCTCACTACCTCTTGTTATAGATGGCATTTTTTTTCACTTAAAAAATGAAGCTAACGGCCGGGTTCGGTGGCTCATGCCTATAAGCCCAGCACTTTGGGAGGCCAAGGTGGGTAGATCATTTGAGGTCAGGAGTTCAAGACCAACCTGGCCAACATGGTGAAACCCCGTCTCTACTAAAAATACAAAATTAGCCAGGTGTGGTGGTAGGCGCCTGTACCCAGCTACTCAGGAGGCTGGGGCAGGAGAATGCTTGAAACCAGGAAGTGGAGGTTGCAGTGAGCTGAGATTGCGCCACTTCAGCCTGGGTGACAGAATGAGATTCCGGTGTCAAATAAAAAAAAAAAATGAAGCCAAGGAAAATGAAATAGTTTGACTAAAATCTACAGGATTTGGACATCGCCTCACAGTGATGCTCCCTTCACTTTGCTATACAGCTTCTTTCCTATACTACCCTCTCCTGGCCTCAGTGTCTTCATCTGCAAAATGATAGGTTTGTCACGATGATGTTGGAGTTCCCTTTCAGTTTTGACATTCTGGCACTCTTCGGTTGGCATCCAAATTTAGAAACACTGTTGCCAGCGGTCACTTTCTGAGTGTCCAGCAGGATGTGTCTGGACAGGTCTCATTTACTCATTGCTGCCTGGTGTATGCTGTAGTTGTCTGTGACTCTGTCACTGAATCACATTACGGGTTACATTATCCTGTCTCCCGTACCAACCAAACATACTTTGTTCCATTACCACTGAGCAAATCCTCTAAGGAATCTAATACGGCTCCACGAATTCTCTTCTGGTTGTTGCTTAATGTGTGTTTCCTTCACCCACAAGGCAATACAATGTCAGAACAAGATGCTCCACAGAGTCTAAATGAGGTTGGGATCAAGTGTAGAAGGGAAGGAACCCAACAGCCATTGAGCTCTACTGAGTTAAATATCTTTTTCTTTGCTTTTCACAATCTTTTGAGATTAGATGCTTTCTCCAAGGTTCAAACAGAATAAGGCCTCATAGCCAATGCAAATAATTCAGTTTTCAGTCTGCCTGTAGGTTTTCCACGCAGCTGTAACCATTCCCTTGGTTGAGCATCCCTAATCCTAGAAAGTCCCAAATCAAAAACGCTGTACAACGTGAAAATTTTTGAGTGGTAACATGATATCATAAGTGGAAAAGTCCACACCTAACCTCATATGATGGGTAACGGTCAAAACACAGTCAAAACTTTGTTTCATGGACAAAGTTACTTAAAATCGTGTATAAAATTACCTTCAGGCTATGTTTATAAAGTATACATATAAAACATAAATGAATTTTATGTTTAGACTTGGGTCTCATCCCCAAGATACCTCATGAGATTTATGCAAATATTCAAAAATCTGAAAAAATTCAGAATCTAAAACACTTCTGGGTCCCAGGCATTTTGGATAAGGAATGCTCAAACTGTAGTATAAAGAGTCACAAATTGGAAATATCATTATAACTTTGCCACCAATTTTTAACACATTGTTTTGATTAAAGCACTCATCTAACCAATGCATCTATAAAATTGATTATCTTTCAACTAAGTAACCTTACAGAGTCTCTATCTTGAGCCAGGTTAATGCTTAAATCATCTCAACTGGTTAGGAGAACAATGAATCATCTTTCATTCTTCTTTCTCCTTTATCTCATAAGTTCAGTCACCAAGTACTATAAGTGCTCTATTCAGAAGGCCTCTATATTTTTCTTCCCTGTTTCTGTTACTACCACTGTAAACCTGAACCTTATGCTACTCCTGGAATCCTGAAATTGATTCCAAGCTGCACATATCCCAGGCTCTACCCAACTTCCCTCCTCGTCCTTCATGTGTGCCCTCCTCATATATATAGTGCTCACTTCTTGCTCTCATCTGAAACTTCAATTTTTTCCTTCTTCATCACTTGTGTTATCAAGTTCTCTGGGTTTCAATAAACAGAACCCACTCAAAATAAACTTTCTGTTCTCCCATGTCCACTGTCTTTATCTTATATCTGAACCTTTGCCAAGGCTGTTTTCTGCAACTCTCTTCATCTAATTCTTCCAAATCTTTCAAGGCCCTACCCAAGTACATAAGTACATAAAAGAGCTCTTTCCTTCTTATTCACTAAGAGGGATGTATCCCAAGCACTAACACAATGCCAGGCTCATAATAAGAGCTTAGTAAATACTGGTTGAATTAACGAATGACACCCTTCCACAAGGGTTTCCCTGACTAATTCAGCCCAAGTCACGTCAGAATTTTCTAAACCCCAATGGCATCAATTTAGCAGCTGTGTGGTCTTGTAGTTTCAGGGAATTGCTTTGTTTTCATCCACTTGAGGAAGACAAAAATCAATGAAACTAAAAGAAGATGTTGAATTGGATGAATCCTAGTTCTGATCATATCTCTAACACGGTAGAGGAGAAAAAAAGCACTTCCTGTATATCACACCCAGTTCCGATACATAGAACTGGTTCTTGCTCAAGGTAAGAAAGCTAGAACATGGTTAAGCCAGGATTGGAACCCAGAGTTTCTGGTTACAGAATGTTTAATCATTAGCACTATAGTATGCCACCTCTCACATCATTGCAAAACATAGGAAAACACTGAATATTTCACCAGAGTAATGCCAAGACTAAAACAAACAAAGAAACAAACAAACAAAAATAGCTCCTAAGTCAACCTCTCTGGTCAATGGAGCATAATGTAATCATCTTATTAGGAATGGACAGCTCTTTAGATTTAGCTCTTGCTTATTCATAATCCCCAGTAAGATGCTCTCCTGTCTGCTTATAAATAGGTCTGCTCTTGTGTTTTGGCCCTCAGTGATAACAACCTCGCCCTAGCTGGAGCTCTCCTTCTTTTCCTTTGAATTCTCGGGCCTTCTGAAATGCTACAAGGCTAATGGCAGGATGTGCCTTCTTTAAGGAAGCCCTACTTCCTGGAGCTTCTCTGGCAAGCTGTCCTAGGGAGCTCTTCACTGCAAGCCTCTGATCAGCTGAATGAAAATGAAGTGGGCATTTGTATTTCCCCACTGATTGAGTTGGCTCAACTTGATGTAGGTTCAAATTCACAAAAGCGTGTACAGGCTTGCTTCCAGGCTTGCAATGGAGCTGGAGGAGGGCAGGCTGTGTGCCCGGCTTTCTTGCAAAGCATGGCCTTGGATATGTGTCACTGGTACCCTCTAAAACCAAGGCTCCAGAATCCCCTGCCCCCACTCACAAGTCATGGGATGATTTGTGCAAGGTGCCCCATTTCTGATGCCAACTGGACCCTGTTCAAATGAGCATGGAGATCAGAAAGTTTTCTTTAAAGGGTGAGTGAATCCATCATGGCTAGAATGATCTGTAAAACAAAATATCTCAAACTGTCTCCCTGTTGATTATTCAACCTTAATATTTTTGCTCTATTTGAAAGCTTTTTCCTTAGAAAAGCCTAGATCTTGGTCAGTGAATGCCAGTTACTTACGAGAATGTCAGCCTGGTTAAATCATGTTTTCAGAGTTCTTGCTTGACAAACAACAATTATAGTAGTACCTTGATATTTACAAGTTTAACATTCAGGCTTTTCATATTTGTACAATGCGCTTTAGGATCACAAGAAGGAATAATTTGTAGGTGTCCTGAGACGTGGTTTAGGTGAGGGTCAATTTGAGAATATACGTAGCTGAGTGCCCAGCATCCACATCTCAACAGATCTATTATTTTCTAGAGTAGTAATTATAATTTCGGGATTCTTGTCCAGATATCAAGGGTAAACTCTATTTCTGAATCAGTAAAATAGCTTTAGATTTTTGTACAAATGACTGTGACACAGACTTTTGAAATTTTCCCATTCCACACTCAGAGTAGGCGTTGCTAATAAATCAAGTGCTCTAATCAAATGCAGACTGAATCAGAATTTTCTACAAAAGGTTAATTGGATTTGGTGCTTGAAAATGTAAAAATTGATCAGTATTTCTGGATTTTGGAAGGTCTAAAATAAGCTGCTTATTTTTTTTCTCTTTAACTTGAGCCTGACATTAAATGCAGATTTCTCCATCCTCTCCTACGCATGTTTGTGTCTCTCAGACAGAACATGCCAAGCCTTCTCCAAACATGTCAGGGAGCTGGGCCGCTTCATTTGGTCTGCACACCTCTGGCAATGAGATTGGGATAAGTGTTTAGGGAGGAGTAGGTTAAGAAAAGGAGGAATAATGATCAGACTTCATGTAGAGAAAAATAGGTGGGCACAAGCTAGACAAAACTTCCATTAAGCATAATAATGTCCCAACCATAAACTCACCTTATGTTACCAAAAACAGTCTACTTCTTGGCCTAATTGATGAATTGTGCCGCACCTGAAATTAACTTTTGTTTGAAGAGGAGATGTACTAATCTACAGAAGACACTTAACACTTTGTAGATTTGTGACTCAGTTTTAAATACTCAGTACTTATTGAATTTTTCCATTCTAACAATCAGATGCCTTATATGATAGGCCTGTTTGCATGTCAGTTTGCCTACTGGGGCATGAGCACTGTGAGGACGGGGAATGGGAGATTGGGAGATACTTTTTTCAAAACCTGCTTCCAAGAAACTACCACTCTACCTTTCATGTGGTAAGCATGAATGAATAAATAATATTTAGTATCAATGGTTTTTACCGTAGTCCTATTCACCATGAAGCAATTACAGACCTGTTCCAATGACAATTTCTCTTGACTGCAAGTTTTCCAAAATTGGAAACAATGGCATTCATCTCGCTCCTGTTCATTTTACCCTGAGAGATAGGCTGGCTTCATGAGTCTGTGTCCCGCATGTAAGGGCCCATGCTTAGAGGGGCCCTACACTTGGTTTAATACTCTGCCGTCACTTTCTTTAAATTTGTAATAATTTTTGAGCAAGGAGCCCTGCATTTTCATTTTGCACCAAGCCCCAAGCTAACCCACAACTGCCCATCTAGCACAGTGCATATATTAGACTATATACTATGATATGTAGTATATAATACTGAAAATGTATAATACTAAATAACTCCAAAAGATTATATAGTATTGCGACTATCATTAACTAATAATAGCTAACATTAATTGAGCGCCTACTATGTCCCGACACTGTCCTGGCTACCAAACAGGCACTATGTCTTTGAAGCCTCAAAACAAGTCACATAATTAGACTATCTTATATAGTCTAATATACTCACTGTGCTAGATGGGCAGGTGTGCGTTAGATTAGCCTTCAGTTTGCCTTTTCTTCAAGTTGAGTTCACAAATAATGTCTGGTTTTGTTGGTGTGTAGATCTCTTTGTTTTTAAAAAAAAAAACAAAAAACAAAAAACCTTCTACAGCATCCATGTTATCAGAGAGAGGAATTCTTGGTCACTTGGGTTCCAAATTAATAATCCTAGAATCTTGCCATGCAGGAGTTGTGATTGAAATTTCGGAAAATCAAAGAGAACAATTTTAAGAGGAGGAAACTCAGAGAGGGGCTAGAGGTGTAAATGACTTCCAGGCCCTTCCTTTCATCTGGGGATGAGGGAAAGGAGAAGGATGCTGAGCAAACTTGAAAGCTCCTCAGGAGGTCCTTAGGAACCTGAACTGCTGGACTCCTTTCTCCTGCTTCTCTTCCAGGGCTCAAGCGTCCTTGAACAATGCTTCTTCAACTTTCCTGTGTGTGCAGAAAACATCTACCAATCTTATTTATGTATATTCTGATGCAGTAAGTCAGAGTTGGGGTTTGTGATTCTGAATTTTTAATAGGCTGACAGGGGAAGCTGAGGCTGTTGGTTCATACTTTGGGTGGCAAGCTGATAGGCTTGCCATTTTTCAGATGTTTGGGCAGATCCTGAATTTCTGTTTTATCCTGACTTATGGAGCTACTATTTTTGCTACAAGTAGCCTGGCTTAACCTATCTTATAAATACAAATACGGACACACGCCTACAGAAGCACAAGTATGAATGCTATGACTGAGAATGTTTACCGCTCTGAGGAAGAGAAAACTCTAACTCAAACTGCCTTAAGAAAGGAGGAGATTTATTATTTTATCCAACTGAAAGAGCAGAGGGAGTCAAAAGCAAGCTTGGGGAGCAGTAGAGGACACGGCTCTGCAGTGTCATCTAAGACCTGGGCTTTCGCTTCCCTACTCTGCCATCCTCTGCCTGCAGTACATGGCTGTGACTGTGACGGGCATCAATTTCAGATGAAACAATGTCCAGAGGCAGAAAGGAGCTGTCTCTGGTATCTCTGTATAGAACCCAGACACATTTCCCAGAAGCCCCAAGCAAACATCTCACATTTCATGTCACTGATCTGTTTCCAACCCAGTTATTTAGCCAGGGGGGTGGGTAACTGGGATTGGCTTAGCTTAATGAAGATAATCAAGAGTCCACTTGCTGGAGCGGGGTGGGGGGGAAGAAGGGGGCGTGTCAATGTCCCTTTAAACACATAAATATGTAGAAGAATGAATACCTGATATAAGTCCAAACTATGTTGGAGAGAGGAAATTTGTCATAACTGAGGGGAGAGGGAAGGTACTGAGTTGGCAAATGACCAACATAATGTAGGTGTCTATTCACATACACTCCCCAACAAAGGGGCTTTATTTCAAGAAGAGCAATAGACCATCTCACCACAGATCTACAGCAGAGAGGTCTGGAGGCTCAAACCCTTCTCTCTTTGTCATCATTGGATGTTTCCTCCCTGAAGCTGACCTCTAAAATGTTTGGTTTGACTTTGGAAAAATCACCTTTACTGCAGCTTTCTACTGGGAAGCTAATCATTGATGCATAATTACAATGTAAGACAGAAATAAGTACCCAGTTGATTTTGTTGTTGGCTTTACTTGATTGAAATACTGCAGGTTTTTCAGGCCCACCCTCATTAGTTCGGCACTCTATCCTTGTAGTTCATACCTAAACAAATAGAGAGAACTCTGATGCCCAATACTTTCTTGATCCAGTCCTTGAAATCTCATAATTGATTTTTGCCAGCATTGTATAATGTGTTTCCTCTGTTTAGACACTAGATAAATTTTATAGTGAGTAATTATGGATAAATTTTACCATAAGCAATTAAAAAAACAACCAGATTTCTTAATAACATTCTGGGAGACCCGGTGAACTGCCAAAAACTACTTTTAAGAATCCATTAAGAGAATTTATTTCTTGAAATAAATTCCTATAATGAGAGATGCATTGAGTGAAATGTTTTCCTTATTTACTCATAAACATTTACTAATAAATGTTACTTTAAAAAAAAAGCAGGACTACATGGTAGACAAAAACATAGACTCTGAAGCCCAATTACCTGGGTTAAATCTCAGTTATGCCTCTAACTAGCTGTGTGACCTTAGTAAGTTAAGCTTTATGCTTTGGTTTCCTTTTCTGTGAAATGAGGATAAGAAAAGCACCTACCTCTCTTGGGCTTTGTGAAGGTTAAGCATGCATATAAAGAGAAGTGCACTTAGCATAGAGGAAGCCTAAAGTAAGCATAAGTAAGTTAACACTTAGCATAAGTGTTAACACATTTACATTTTTATATGCCTCCTTCCATGAACCAGCACCTGTATTTACATGTTTTCTCTAATCACCCAAACCACCCTGAAAGATTATATAGTATTACAACTATCATTAACTAATTAATAATAGCTAACATTAATTGAGCACCTACTATGTGCCAGACCCTGTTCTGGCTACTAAACAGGCATTATCTCATTGAAGCCTCAAAACAAGTCACAGAAATATGATTTTTCTCCTTTTGCAGATGACAAAACTGAAGAACAGAAAGATCAATTAAATTGCCCAGTGATACTCACTTTGGTAGCGGCATTATTGAGACTGGAACTCAGTCAACTTGACTCTCACATGCCTCACTTTATGCTCCTTATGATATGAGCATACACAGACTATGATGTTAAATGACTTGTTCACAGTCTTTCCACCACCACTTGTTTCCTTCCTTCAGTTTGGTCAATAAGCATGGTACTAAAAATCTACTATATGTCAGAAAATGCGTGGGAAGTCAGGAATTGTGATCCATAGAACACAGCAGAACTTGAGAAAATGAACAGATATGTTTAAAAAGTACTAATAAGTATTCAGTCAAAATTAGAGTCTACAGAGCACTCTCATATTTAACTGAACTGAACTAAGGCACTAACTGTCTCATGAGTAGGACTTCCTTTATAGGAGCTGGCTAAAATGTGGTGCTTGTGGCAGGATGCAAATTAAAATACTATATTCATGGCACAAGTGAGGAAGACACTTGGTCCCACCTGTCAGACTCTCTTGTCCCTCAAGTATCACCATGTCATAGTCTTCAACTGACATTGTTACTGTTTTAGATAGCAGAGGCTTCTTATTCAAACATATTGTAAGGGGAGGCTAATGTCTGAAAAAGATACATTTTGTATTAGTACTCATTTCTACATTCAGCTTTATAGAAAAGTCACAATAAAGTCTGCAAACAAGACCCGTTAAACCACCTCAGGCTTAAAGTTTGCTTCCAGTTTTCATTATTTTGCTTTTGGTTGCCCATTCCTAATAAAATCTTGAGTCACAAATAGTAGTAGTCACACATGGTAACAGCTCCTGATTTCCCAAATCCCAGAGATTTCTTCTGTGTCCATTTAAGTAGGTGTGGGAGTTTCTTTTAGCCAAAAGAATATCTGGCTTTCATTCACTGACATATATGAGTGAGCACCTCCTATGTGCTAAGTACCCAGCAGAGGGCCAGAGGATATGACAGACAGGGTAGACACGGTCCCCGCCTTTGCCGTTTTGGAGAGTGGCAACTTCTAATCTGGACTCTACACAACAGCTAGTTTTAATTTTTCATTTCATTTTTCCAAATGCGATCGACATTAGAGGAAATTTTAAAAGAAGAATATTTGCTAGATGAGGGTTTCAGGGAGATAGAATGCTTCTCTGGAAAGGGGGGAAATCCTGTATCTGATAGAATTTTAGAAGGGATTAAAGCTCCTGGGGGCTGCAAAAGAGGGAGTATATGAACAATAAAAACTGGGATAGAGACTGCAGCTAAAGCACCAAGCTGAGAAGAGACAAAGAGAAGATGAGTGGGTAGATTCCATTCCGTTCACCAAGGAGGGGTGGTAGAGTATTTCGCCACCAGCAACAGAATATGCTTAGGACCGAAACTTCTTGCTCAATTTGTTTCTTTGTTTTGGTTTTTTCTTTAGCAAAAATACTTTGGGCCTCCTTAGATGTGGAAAACTAGCCACTGGGCAGAGGCAAGGAAAATCAAGGAAAAAGAAAAAGTTGAATTGCTCTACAAAATGAAGTCGGAAAATTTTAAGTATTTAGGAAATGCTCAGGACCGGACCCGGGAAGGAGGATCATGAGCAAGTTTCTGCAACAGGGTGATGCACAGAGTGGGGAGGCAATTTCGCAGGTGAAAGGTTCTCTGTGATAGATAATAATGGCCTGTGATTTTTAAGAATATAAATGTTTAAAATGTTATCTGCCTTGCTGTAATGCAATCCTTCCCTTGTTATTCCTTATTTTTGTGGCCGTTGTTGAGCCTGTCACCCACTCCTCTCTTACATGTGGTATTTACAAGAAATTGAAGGAAAAAAATAGGGAAGCAGGACATTGTTCTGAATTATTAAAAACATTAGCATGAGGTAGAAGGAGAAAAAAAATCAGCTACAAGAGGAAAACCACATCAAGAATTTGGTACAGACATTCTGAACAAGAGATGCCTAAAAGGAATATACCTCCCCTCCCCCGTCCCCTCCCAGTAAACCTTAGGGTAATAGGGGAGGGGCAGTGTGTCTCACGGTCCTACGGCTGGCACTGGAGTACTTCTACTTTAATACTGCAGAGTGTTACATCAGGCCAGAGGACTTGGAGCTGTCCATCTGGCTGACTCCCGGTATTTGGAGAAACACGCCATGTTGTGGCAAGAAGAAACTTTCAAGACACAAATCTAGTTCAGAGCCTTCCTGTAACAGATTTGGTCACCAAGACCAGAGAAGAGGGTAAATTGCCCGATTGCACCAAGGTGAAGGAGAAGGAAGACAACTACCAGATCTCCTGACTGTCACCCTGGCTCTCAGGCCACTCGGCTCCTGCCTCTTCACTAGGGAAGACTGTGCTTTGAGGGTGTTTTGAGAAGTGCTAGTGATTTAGAGTTCTCCAGCAGGCTGATTGGCTTAGCAGCTGGGAAATTCTGAATCACATCGGATGGAATGTTTTGTTTACTTCCTCCCAGCAGTGCTAAAGGGGAGAAAGAGTTTGTTCCCCACCCCCCTCCACCCAACTAATTTGCTGGAAGCAGTAAATAGTTTCCCAGTTCATCTGCTCTCCCTTCTAACCAGTGTCTTCCTGTGGTAATTGATGAGAAGGAATATCATTTGAAATACTTGACTTCTTTTCAGAAGCTAGCAAAGAGAAGAATAAATGTCTCTTCCTTAACTCTTAGAAAGCTACTATTTCTTACTGTTAAAGGCAAATTGTGACACAAAAGTTCCAGCTGGGGCAGCCAGTACTGCCATGAATAGATGTGTGTCCAGAGATTGTTAAACCCAGTCTGTTAGCAATCATAGAGTTCATCAGGTCAGAAGCCCTTTCTTAAACCAAATTAAAGTCAACATTCAATAAACAAAAATTGATAAAACTGGAGTGGCTTAGGTTGAAGTTAGGAGTTGAAAACATCTTAATCTCCCCCTCATCCTGTGATAATAGTCTCTGAGACAGATCTCTAAAGAAGCAATTTGGAAACTGGTAAGCTTGTTCAGCTGACTCACTCTATCAATGGTGACGCTCAGATTTCAGAATGACCTTCCCCATGTCCCATGGCTAAGGAGTGGCATACCTGAACTTGAACTCACGTCCCCTCAGGCTCAGTCCATTGACCCTTCTGTAATTCACTAACATGGTAAAATGCTCTCATGACTTATGCCTCATCTGGAACTAAGATCTCCTTGGAAGCAGAGAGTGACCGGATGAGGTTAGACAGGCAATATGTTACTGTATCCAGTAACCAGGGCAAATTCAGTGAGATCGAGTCAGAGGACGCTGTGGTTTGACCTGACTGATCTAGACAAATGTACACAAGCAAAGCAGGCAAAGCACTATGTATTTTGTGTAATTCTTGAGATACTTAGGATGCCTGCGTCATCTCAGCCCAAAGATGCCTTTTGGTCCTGAGCAGACAATACAAGCAGGAAATCATGCTGCATCAAAGTCATTCTTTTTGTGAAAGTATAATGGTAGGAGGTGTTCACCAGTCCGCACAAAGGTAAGGAAATTAACTTCATCTAGTGCTCACTAAGAATCACACAATCTACTTTCTGTGGGCTTTTAGGGTGATCACTTCAGTCCTCTCCTTCCCAAGGAGGAAATTAGAGGGAAATGAGATTTTACGCCTAGAACCTTCGACCTGGTGCCTGGGTATAGTAAGCATACAGTAGCACTAGTGAGTATTTTTGTTATGTAACTAGCATAATCACCTCTTGCAACAACCCTGTGGGGCTTATAATGATCAGTCCTCATTTTCCAAATGAAGAAAAACGGAGATCTGGAGAGCTTAAGTGCCTTGCCCAAAGTCATACAGTCAGGAAGGGGGCAGACAGTAGATGCACAACCAGGACCACCTGATTCCACTGCCAGTTTGCTTTATGCTACAGTGATTTCCCCAGTAAATTTCTACTTGAGTTCCATTTCAGGGGAAAAACATTTCTGCCAATGCATTGTCATCTGACAGGCAATTTGGGTGTCTCCCTTTTCATTTTAGTGCTGGAAAACTTGCAACCAAATTTATTGCCCAAGTATAATACTCTAACTAACTCTGAAATAATTTATCCGTTTTCTTCCTTTTACATGAGCTCTTATTTTTGATGTCCTGATTTTCATTTATTTTATGTTTGAAACATCTTACCATATTACTCTTGGGATGTCTTTACAAAAATTGTCCCTGCTATAAAAAATGAGTAGAAATTCAAACTTCATTATGTTAGAGTTGTATTAAAGGGTAAAGGGCAGAAAAAGGATAAACCAAGGTTTCTGGCATCAAGACACTTACAGTTTAATTGGGGACAACAGAACCATACATGAAAATGATGAGGCAGTAAATAAATTCCAAGTGAGAGCGGTATAAGTGGAAAGTACTGGATACCTCTGAAGAGAGAGAGAGATTTCTATAGATAACGTCTGAAGAGAGGGAGAGATTTCTAAAATTGGAAGTTATATTGGGAAAGACTTTCTGAAATTTGGGCTTAGATTGCCAGAAAAAGCTGGTCACAGTGGAATCCAAAAGCTAGAAGACTCTGGCTCCTCTACATTAAATAAATCATTTGCTTACACATTTATTGAATACACTTTTGTTCACTTCCCCTGTGCTAAACTCTGTGTAGGCACCTGGTGGTAAGTACAGTAAGAATTGTCTTCACTAATGTAGAATATAAAATGTAGGGTTTCAAGAGAAGCATTGTTAGTGCTACCATGTTACATTTCTAGAAGAAAGCAGCGAGCAGGAAGTACTGAAATTAAGTGTAGTGTGAATTGTAAGCAGTCGTGGTACTCTCATTTGCCAGCCCATTTAATAGTAAATTTTATTTCAAGTAAATTATTTTAGATTCTTATGGCTTCAGTTAGGTTCAACTCAAGCTAGCCATTACACTGAATGAAAGGTATATTCACATAATGCCTTACTTTTATTGGGAGAAATTAATCATTCCTCTAGAATATATTGGAACAATCAGAAACTCTGAAGTCCTGTTTTTAGAGGAACACAGGATGGTCTCTCTAGTGCTAAGCAACCCACCTCGACACACTCTGTCAGTTGAATTGCTATTTGCATCATAAGATCTTTTAAAGATTGATGTGAACGATGAGCAAGAGTTGTCCCTAGGGACCATCAATTTTCTTAAGCATTGATTCTTATTCCATCCTTCATTTTTGTTTCAGAGACATTAGGAATAACAGCTAATAATTTGGAGACGGGTGCTTTTATATATTTGTCTCCAAAGCCTTTTATTTTATCCATCAAGAAAAAAATGCACTTTTTTTGTGGGATGAGTTCTTTTTATTAATCTTTTTAAATGAATTATTATGAGTAATGATTAATGAGTATTAATCCTCATATGCAGCAGAATCTAGTCCAATGGAATAACAGCATTTAAGAGTGTGTTGACCTGAATTGCAGTCCTAACCATACCACTCGGTGGGTCTAGTTGTTTTGTCTGTCATGTGGGGATAATCATGAAAACATGATAGCTGTGAAAATATAGTATAAAATATAGCATGATTTATTGTTTTTGCCTTCCTCAGATGCATTTACTCTTTTTATTTATTTATTCTACTTTAAGTTCTGAGATACATGTGCAGAACGTGCAGTTTTGTTACATAGGTATACGTGTGCCATGGTGATTTGCTGCACCTATCAACCCATCACCTAGGTTTTAAGCCCTGCATGCATTAGGTGTTTGTCCTAATGCTCTCCCTCCCTCCACCACCCTAACAGGACCGGTGTGTGATGTTCCCCTCCCTGTCTCCATGTGTTCTTATCGTTCAGCTCTCACTTATGGGTGAGAACACGCAGTGCTTGGTTTTCTGTTGCTATGTTAGTTTGCTGAGGATGATGGCTTCCAGCTTCATCTATGTCCCTGCAAAAGACATGATCTCATTCATTTTCATGGTTGCATACTATTCCATGGTGTATAGGTACCACATTTTTTCTATCCAGTCTATCATTGATGGGCATTTGGGTTGGTTCCATGTTCCTGTTTCTCCACAGCTCACCAGCATCTATTGTTTCTTGACTTTTTAATAATTGCCATTCTCACTGGCATGAGATTATATCTCATTATGGTTTTGATTTGCATTTTTCTAATGACCAGTGATGATGAGCGTTTTTATATATGTTTGTTGGCTATATATGAATGTCTTCTTTTGAGAAGTGTCTGTTCATATCCTTTGCCCACTTTTTGATGGAGTTATTTCTTTCTTGTAAATTTCTTTAAGTTCCTTGTAGATTCTGAATATTAGACCTTTGTCAGATGGGTAGCTTGCAAAAAATGTTCTCCCATTCTGTAGGTTGCCTGTTCACTCTGATGATAGTTTCTTTTGCTGTGCTCTTTAGTTTAATTAGATCCCATTTGTCAATTTTCATTTTTGTTGCAATTGCTTTTGGCATTTTAATCATGAAATCTTTGCCCATGCCTGTGTCCTGAATGCTATTGCCTAGGTTTCCTTTTAAGATTTTTATAGTTTTGGGTCTTACATTTAAGTATTTCATCCATCTTAAGTTAATTTTTGCATAAGGTGTAAGGAAGGGGTCCAGTTTCAGTTTTCAATATATGGCTAGTCAGTTTCCCAGGACCATTTATTAAATAGTAAATTCTTTCTCCATTGCTTGTTTTTGTCAGGTTTGTTGAAGATCAGATGGTTGTAGATGTGTGGTGTTATTTCTGAGGTCTCTGTTCTGTTCACTTGGTCTATATGTCTGCTTTGGTACCTGTGCCATGCTGTTTTGGTTACTGTAGTATAGTTTGAAATCAGGTAGCATGATGCCTCCAGCTTTGTTCTTTTTTGCTTAGGATTGTCTTGGTTATGCGAGCTCTTTTTTGGTTCCATATGAAATTTAAAGTAATTTTTTAAATTATTTGAAGAATGCCAATTGTAGTTTGATGGGGATAGCATTGAATCTGTAAGTTACTTTGTGCAGTATGGCCGTCTTACCACATTGATTCTTCCTATCCATGAGCATGGAATGTTTTCCCATTTGTTTGTGTCCTCTCTTATTTCCTTGAGCAGTGGTTTGTAGTTTTCCTTGAAGAGGTCCTTCACATATCTTGTTAACTGTATTCCTAGGTATTTTATTCTCTTTGTAGCAATTGTGAATGGGAGTTCACTCATGATTTGGCTCTCTGTCTACTGTGGGTGTATGGGAATGCTTGCAATTTTTGCACATTGATTTTGTATCCTGAGACTTTGCTGAAGTTGCTTATCAGCTTAAGAAATTTTGGGGCTGAGATTCTGGGACTTTCTAAATATAGAATCATGTCACCTGCAAGCTGAGACAATTTGACTTCTTTTCTTCCTAAGTGAATACCCTTTATTTCTTTCTCTTGCCTGATTGCCCTGGCCAGAACTTCCAATACTATGTTGAATAGCAGTGATGAGAGAGGACATCCTTGTTTTGTTTTAGTTTTCAAAGGGAATGCTTCCACCTTTTGCCCGTTCGGTATGATGTTAGCTATTGGTTTGTCATAAATAGCTCTTATTATTTTGAGATATCCACCATGATGAAGCAGGCTTCATCCCTGGGCTGTAAGGCTGGTTCAACATATGCAAATCAATAAAAGTAATCCATCACATAAACAGAACCAATGACAAAAACCACATGATTATCTCAATAGATGCAGAAAAATCCTTCGATAAAATTCAACATCGCTTCATGTTAATAACTGTCAATAAACTAGGTATTGAGGAAGCATTTACTATTTTTTTAGTAATCGTATCCAAAATTTCTCTTGGAAACTAGCTGCTACCCCATATACCACAGTGCATGTGACACAGACCTAGCCAATCAGAATAATAAATGATGATGCTTACGAAAAAAATAAAAGGACCTCAGCAATTGGCTTAGGAATGCAGGTAGTATTCAAATTGGTTAAATAAGAATGAATCATAAGCATTGTATAGGATGAGGTACTTGATCTCTTCTCCTGAGATTATGCCTGGAAGGATACAAGCCTGAGACTACAATCTCCAAATGATGAAACTTGAGCATGAGGTACCCAGAGAGAAAGAATTTTATGTCTTCCTTTTCGACACATATCTATTTTCTTTTCTTTCTTTGTCTTATTGCATTAGCAAGGACTGTGGTACAATGTTGAAAGGGAGTAGTGAGAGAGAACATCCTTGCTTTGTTTCTGGTCCTAGAAGAAAAGCTTTGAGTTTCTTACCACTAAGCATAATGTTTTGTTACCTGTAGGGTTTTTTGTAGATGGTCTTTAACAAATTTAGGTGGTTCTCCTCTATTCCTAGTTTACTGAAATTTTTTTTTTTTAATCAGAAATGGGCGTTGGATTTTTTGATACAGGGATGTGATTTTTCTTCTTTAGCCTGTTGATGCAATGGATTATACTAGTTGATTTTTCAAATGTTGAGCCAGTGTTGCGTAGCTGGTGTAATTCCCACTTGATTGTGGTATGTAATTTTTTTATGCATTGTTGGATTTGATTTGCTAATACTTTATTGAGAATTTTTGCATCTATGTTCATGAGATATATTGATCTGTAGTTTTCTTTTCTTGTAGTATTTTTTGGTTTTTGCCCTCATAAATGAGTTAGTAAATATCTCTTCTTCTATTTTTTGGAAAATATTACAGAGGATTAGAATAATTTCTAAATATTTGGTAAAACTCATCAATGAACTCATCTGGGCCTGGTGCTTTCTGTTTTGAAAGTTATCAACTTTTGATTCAATTTCTATAATAGGTAAAGACTTGTTCAAATTGTCTCTTTATTCTTATGTGAGTTTTGACAGATTGTGCCTTTCAAGGAATTGGTTCCTTTGATCTACGTTATCAAATGGTGGGCATAGAGATATTTATAATATTCCTTTGTTAACCTTTTCATGTCCATGGAATCTGTATTAATGTCCTCTCTTTCATTTGTGATATTAGTAATTTATGACGTCTCTCTTTTTTTCTTAGCCCAGCTACAGGCTTATAGGTTCTATTGATCTTTTCAATAATACATTTTTTGGTTTTATTCTTCTATTATTTTTAATGGTCTTAATTTCACTATGTGAAAGGCCATTAGTAAGCATGCATAAATTCTGCCATTATTATCATCCTAGGATCTTTTTGAAACTTCCCCTGTTTGGTTGGTTGGGGGAGGTGTAGAGGGAAAGCAAAGTCAATTCCTATATTCCTATAATCCAGGTATGCATTCCAGAGAGTATACTCAGATCCATTTGGGTCTTTCTGCATATTCTTGGGCTGTGGTAAAATACTTTACAATGTTAAGCATTTTCCGGAGGCACTGATAGTAGACAAATATCCCGCAGGAAGTTTCATACTCTCTCCCCAACTCTTTGATCTTTGTTAATAGTGTGACTACCCAATAGTTTTCTTTTTTTTTTCTTCTTCTTTTTTTTTTTTTTTTTTTTTGAGACGAAGTCTTGCTCTGTCACTCAGGCTGTAGTGCAGTGGCGCGATCTCAGCTCACTGCAATCTCCGCCTCCTGGGTTCAAGCAATTCTCCTGCCTCCACCTCCCGAGTAGCTGGGACTACAGGTGTGTGCCACCATACCCAGCTAATTTTTTTGTACTTTTAATAGAGATGGGGTTTCACCATGTTGGCCAGGATGGCCTCGATCTTGTGACCTCGTGATCCACCTGCCTCGGCCTCCCAAAGTGCTGGGATTTTAGGCGTGAGCCACCGCGCCCAGCCAATAGTTTTCTATTTTAGAAGTTTCAGTGCCATCTATCCATCAAATCATTCATTATATCTATATTTAGCAAATGTTTACTGAGTGCCTACTGCATACCAAGCACTGTGCTAAGTACTAAGGATTTAGTACTGAGCAAAACATATGTAGTTCCCTACTGTCATGGAGCTTACAGTTTTTCGTCTTCATCACTTGCCCACCCACCATGATTCCATCCTTCATTTAAACTTGTAGTAAATTTCCAGTCTTACAGTAATCAATCAGAGAATTACTGCTTGGGTCTGGCATTCTGTTTCTCTGCTATTCCTGTCTTGGGTCATAGCCACTTCCTCTTCCCTGTGAGACTAATTTCTCCTCTCCCTTCTACCAAAGTACCTTCACCACAGTCCACATTTCATACAGCACCTGTAAAATTATCCTCTTGGAAATAAATCTGATGATAAGTCTTAGTATAACAATGAGTGGGTCAACCAGATAAGTGCCTCCCAGTGGGTTGCAAGAAAAAGTACACACCACCACCAGTGAGGTATTCCTGCATTTAACAAATTAAAGTTGAGTTGGATTAGGCCTTTTAGAGTAAACTACCAGTTATAGAAAACAGAAAACATAGAAGCAAAAGTTAAATGAAACCAACAAGGAAGCAAACAAACAAATGGAGTATATGAGATAGTCCTAGGACATTACACCAGGTTTCTCCAATAAGTCAATGCTGAGAGGGTGGGGGGAAGAGAAAGTGCTCTAAATTAAGATCTCTAAGCATCATTACAACCTAGTGCAACATGAGAGAGTGATTGGGGTCGCAATTTGAGCAAACATACTATTAAAAGCATGTGAGGCATTTGAATATAGTCCTGATTAAACAATGCCAATAAAATGTTTTTGATTTAGTTCGCTTAGAAAATGGATTGTGGTTCGATAAGAACAAATTCATCTGTACAAATCTAGAAATAAAATGAGGTGAGAGATTTGCTTTAAAATTATTCGTCTTGACAAATGAGTGGCTGATGTATACATGGTAATTTTTATATTACTCTCCTTCATGTTTGTTTAAATAGTAAAATTTTTAAAAATTGTTCAGTCGTAACTGTTTCCTTAAAACTGTTTCCTTGTTTGCCATACAAGTCCCTTTATAAACTGAGCCCAAACTAGTTTTTGGCCTATTTCTGCATTCCCCATGATTCTGCCTTGCATAACATCCCTTTGCCTAAATCCACCATGCGCTTTCATGACTCCAAGTCTTTGAGCATCCCAGTCCCACTGTTCAGAATTTCCTTGCTCTTCTTCTCAGGTGACAAATGTACTCATCCCTAAAGTCACAGCACAAAATACTTAACATTGGGACCAAGAGCTTAGCCAGAATTAGTCATTTTCTTCAAGCTGCGTCTTTCTCCATGACTCGCTTACAGGTTTCACTACGTTCTGTTGTAATTAGCAAGCCAGTGTCTCTCTGTCTCTGTGCTCCCAGCACCACCATAGTGCCCAACAAACAAGGGGTGCTGATACTCGCCTGTCACATGAATGCCTGCAGAGTGGATCCTTCTTCTGTGCACATCCTCCTCATTACCTAAATAGAAATACAGAAAGACCATTTTTCTACCTTGCAATATTTTTCTCCTATCTTGTATATCCCAGAGATTTGACTTCCCTAGAATGGAAAGATAATCACAGTTCTAAACTCCCAGGTGACAGAAATATGCTAATATTTCATTTGTAAACACCACCAACAAATTGACTCTGTCATTAAGATTTAATGATTTTTAGAATAGCTGGGATTTATCTTTAGAAAAACACTGAGACTTGACTCCTTTAATGAACTTTTTTTCCTGACCCAGCAATACCTAATTTCTACTTAATTGCCTTATGTTGACATTCAGTTTTGTTCCTTGGGTTCCTCCCCAAAATATATCCTTAAGGAGGCTGTTCCCAGGCTGTTTGGCTGCAATGCATTATTTTATCCTTAAACCTTGAATTCAAACACTTGAAACCATGCACTTTTTTTTTATTTTTTCACTCTTGGGGACTTTGTATATTATCAACTTATGACAGTAGTTTTAAGCTTTTTGAGTGATTTTAAGTTCATCATTTTTGGTAAAATGTAACCCACGAGACTGAATACACAGCCCCTACATAAAAGTGTCTCCTCCTCAGTGTGGTGCTAGGATATTTTAAAGGGCCTACAACAGAAAGAATAAAAATTTGACATGAGTTGTCCACTAATGAAAGACAAGTACAATGCAATATATCCATAAGATGAAATATTATTCAGCAATGAAAAGGAATGAAGTGCTGATACATATTATAACAGGATAAGCCTTGATAACATTGTGTCAAGTGGAAGGACCTAGTCACAAAAGACATATTGCATTATTCCACTTACAGTAAATGTCCAGAATAGGGAAATCTATCAAGACAGAAAGTAGATTAATGGTTACCTGGAGCTGGGAGGGTTGGGAGGAAATGGGAGGAGACTGCTAATGGGAGTAGAGTTTCTTTGTGGCGCTATTAAAATGTTCCAGAATTAGACAGTGGTGACGGCTGCACAAGTCTGTGAACATACTAAAAATTATTGAATTATCCACTTATTGGATATGAATTATATCTTAATAAAGCTGCTTTATCAGTCAGAATGGCTATTACTAAAAAGCCAAAAATAACATGCTAGGTGAGGTTGCAGAGAAAAAGGAATGCCTATAAACCCTTTGTGGGAGTGTAAATTAGTTCAACCATTGTGGAAGACAGTCTTTCCTCAAAGACCTAAAAACAGAAATACCATTTAGCTCAGCAATCCCATTACTGGGTATATACCCAAAGGAATATAAATTATTCTATCATAAAGACACATGGACTCATAGGTTCATTGCAGCACTATTCACAATAGCAAAAACATGGAATCAACCTAAATGTCCATCAGTGGTAGACTGGATTAATAAAATGTGGCATGTATGTGTATATATATATATATATATATATATATACCACAAAATACTATGCAGCCATAAAAAAAGAAAAAGATCATGTCCTTTGCAGGAACATGAATGGAGCTAGAGGCCATTATCCTTTACAAACTAATGCAGGAACAGAAAACCAAATATTGTATGCTCTCACTTGTAAGTGGAAGCTAAATGAGAACACATAGGCACACAGATGGGAAGAACACACACTGGGCCTATCACAGAGCAGAGGGTGGGAGGAGACAGAGGATCAAGAAAAGCAACTAATGGGTACTAGGCTTAATATCCAGGTGATGAAAAATAATCTTTATAACAAACCCACATGACACAAGTTTACCTGTGTAACAAAGCTGCACGTGTAGCCCTGAATTTAAAATAAAGTTAAATTAAAAAATAAATAAATAAAGCTGGTTTATTTTTCAGCTTAGGCATGATAATTGGATACAGTATTTTTAAAGTAATGCTGCCTGGTCTATCAAACAATCCCAAACCTTATAGTGGCTTCACACTAGCACATTTGTTTATTTCCTCATTCACATAACTATCCAATGCAAGTATTCCTGGTAGGTGAGGAGCCTCCTATGCAGTCATTCAGAGACCCAGGTTCTTTCCATCCCTATATTTCTAAGATCTCAGAGTCCTCTGCAGTCAGCTGACAGGTGGGGATTAGGATGGAAAAAGGCAAATCTATTTCTCTACCCTCTCGCTTGGGAGTACCCATGTTACTTCCATTCAAGTTCCACTGTGTTGAATGGCACACCTAATTGCAAAGGCCTCTTGGAAATGTAACTTAGTTGTATATCCAGGAAGGAGAGTAAACTGGTTTGACAAATGGCTAGCCATTCTCTGCCGTGGTGTCCCCACCCCCTTCATCCTCCCTACTTATTGGTGCTGATCTCCAACTCTTTGCTATATATTATTCATCACCTAATATAATTCTGTATTGTATACATTCTCATTGTTTAACTAGGCACATGTGGTATACATCTATGAGAACAATTAGATTGTTTTTAATCCATTAAGGGAAAGGGGAATATGGTTTTCTTTATATGCAGAACATAGAAGTTATCAACTTGTTCCTTTACTCTCCTTAATTCACTGCCTTTGTCATCACACATATCTTTCTTAAGCAAATGTATTCTTGTTACTTCCCCTTCTTAGAACATTCACTGGCTCCCCCTTTCTTATAGCTATTGTTTTCACATGTCTGTCTATAAACTGCTTTTAATGTGTAATAAAATAGTCAAAATTAAGACAACGTAGTCTGTGTGTGTGTGTGCGCATGCACGTGCATGTACATGTGTGTATATGTTTGATGTCACATTGCCAACAGCACTTGCTCAAGAAATCTATTTCAAGATTATGTCCCTCTGATCTTTTGGAGTGTTAAACTATTATTTTCTTTTATGAAACCATGGTACTAGTTGATTATTTTTAAATGTTCTTCCATTCCAAAATAGATTTAACCTTCTACTTTGTCAAAATGTGGGCAAGCATATGACTTAAGAGCAACAGAACTTTTTAAGATGTCTTTTGAGCAAAGAGTTTATAAAGTTGCCACACACAGATCACGTGAAGGCCCATCATCTTCAAAGTCCTGATCACATGGCGTAGAATTTTGTCCTTCTGCTTAGAAGGCTTGGATATATGTGTGTTCATAGAGATAAGACTGAAGGGTCTTCCAGGAATTTATAAAGCATTGCAAAGAGGATGGGAAGGCTTATATTAGGTCATGTGTGAATTTCCAATAAGACTGTTAGAGAGAGAACAAATTAAGGTCTTAACAACCATCAATAATGTGCATCTACAAGACCCAATTTCATTTGGCCAAGTTTTTTCACTCTTACATTTACTTGTCCTTACATTTAGATCCAACGTGGATCTTACATTTACTTGTAGATGCATCCCCAAATCCTCTCTACCTGCTGTGGTTTTGGAAAGAAGCCATTTAAAAGTAACTGTCAAAAAACTCAAAATTGGACCTAAGTATTCTGGGAACAAATTTAAATTTAGTTAATACATAACCTATCAAACACATGTGAATTGACATTCTGTATGTGACTCATTGTGGGTCTTCATGAGAGTCATGCCGGCCCACTGGGGTCCAGCTTTCACCAATAGAAAAATGAGAGTGGTCCAGTCTGACTTCTAAAGTCTCTTTCCCTCTAACACTGTATACCCAAAATTATTCATGCCTGGATTTTATTTTCCATTCACAGTTAGAATCTGACACACTTCAAAGTAACTAAAATGTGTTTTGTGTGTGTATGTTTAAAGCTTAAATAGAAACCACCTGTCATTTGAATGTCTTGGAAAGACAAGTAGAGACAGCATTTGCTTTTGTTATGGGTGACTCATGCTCCAGCAGATCCAGGCTTCAGCAGCAGTCTCATTAGTACACTAGGAGCCATGTGCCACTTGTCTAGCCTGCAGGACCTCTTTTCCTAGGAATACGTATGCACTGGCACTGAGCTTGAAGGTGGAGAGATCCAAAGTGAGCTAATATTTACTTACATATTGCAGCAAGAGGTCAGAAAATAAGAATTCACAGTAATAGGAGGCAGATGGGACTTGGGATGGGTCCTTCTGGAGTCCTAAAGATAAATATTGTTTTAAAGTTGTTAACAAAGGAGGTACTGTGTCAGCGTTTGCATTTTTCTTCTTGAAAAGGAGGTGTTAATATAGTATCAAGTTAAAAATCACTGAAGAGGAGGAAAAAAATAGGAAAGGCTTTCTCTGTCCTGTGAACTGTGATAATTGTAACCAAGTAGCTCCCATTGCTGAGCCCAAGTAGTTGAACGTTATAATGTGAGGTTAGGAGCACGGGCTTCTGGAGTCAGCAACCTGGGTTCTACGTCTGGTTCAGCTGCTTAAAAGCTTTACGAAACACTTCAAGTTATTTACCTTTGCAAGCCTCAGTGTTCTCATCTACCAAATAGAGATGATAGTACTGGCTTATGGTAAGGATTTAAAGAGGTAATAAAACCAATGCAGATGTGAACGCTCAAGGAATTAATAGCCACTTTTCTTATTACCTCAACCTTTAATATTAATACATATCCCAAGCTCTCCCAGATCAACCCCTTCTGTATTTTTGCTCCAAAAAAAATCTATCTGTTTAAATTTTCTAGCAGCATTTGCAGATTGTTTCTTTTCTTCTCCTTCTTTTCTTTCTCTTCTCTTTTTCTTGATCCCTCCTCTCAAGAGTAGATAAGAGTGGTGCTGGCCACAAGCCATACTCCTCTTGAAAGAATATGCTTTCAGATTAGCCGTGTGTCATCTGAAGTTGTGGTTCTGGGGATTAGTCTTCAGTGATTACAAACCAGACAAGGGGAATTATTGTCTTATTTTCCCTCCCACCTCCTCCCCAAGCAGAGCTGCTGCCTGCTCAGGGTGGCAGCTTCAGCTGGGTCGTGCCTGGTGCTTGGCGTGCAGCTGCAGCAGTGAGAGCTGAAGATGCTTCAGTGCTTCAGGGTGTTTTTGGTTTGGTTTTGTTTTCGTTTTTGTTTTTAAGAAGGGCAACTTTCGGTGCATTGGAACCCAGTGTCTTGAATTACTACCTGCCTGTTAAAAGCTGGCAGGGTATTTTGCCCCAGATACAGCACAGTTTGCTACCGAGACCATCCTTCTCTTACCTCTGCCTGTTAAATGTCTTGCCTATTCGAGGTTCATTTCAAACATCTATTCCTCCATGAAGGCTTTTCTTGGTCTCTCTTCCGGACTTCCTTTCCTGCTCAGTTCATAGCATATGCTTACAGCATGGATCTTTAGGTCTCCTTGATTAATCTGGTCAAGTATCCAGTGCTACATCATATAAACTCCTTAAAAGAATGTTTGTTGCTTACAGACTGACCCTGAACAATTTCTTTTAATTTCCTTGGATCTTGGTTTGATGAGCATTCTCTGATTTTAATCTAACCCTGATGCTTAACTAATCAATTTCATACTTCCTGGCTTCTGATTCTGACCACAACAGGGACTGGTCACATGTAAATGAAGAACAAAGAGGAAAGAGGTCATGGAACTATTTTAATTGATGGGTGTTATCTTCACTTATTTGTATTATAGTGACAAGTGTATTTATCCTATTTCTTTCTTGTAAGTACAATTCTAGGGATTTGTTTTCTATGTAAAATGGGGCTTTGAATATAGGAGATGCCCAAATGATTAATAGTAAGAATTGATAAGCTAATTATCAGTTTAGAAGAGTGATACTAATGCAGTCCTCTGTGTGTGTGTGTCTGTGTGCATGTGTGTGTGTGTTGCATACCCAGAAAAAAGAGGGGAATGAATGACAGCAGGCTTAACCTTAAGTTACACTTTGCAATTTTTCTTTCTTCCCTCCTTTCTCTTTTTCCCTTCCTATATGAAGTCAGGATCCAAGACCAGATGTTTAATTTTAGCATCAAGATTGGTTTCTACGAATCATTGCTCTATTAAAATCTATTCTAACCAGAAGATCTCATTGTTATTTATGAGTTGGTATGCCTTTTTAAAGCATTTACCTCTTGTAGAGAGATTTATATTTTAATTTTTCCATTGTTAGAAATACGTTGCTGTTATCCACATATTTTTGTATTATTGAGGGTAGAAAATACCCAATGTCGTATAATAATAGTTCCCCAATCTGGTCGATCACATGGGCTCTCCTATTCTATGGAGTCACTTGGGAGCTCCTATTCCTGAGCCCATCCCTGGAGATTCTGAGTCAGGATATCTGCAGGCACTGGAAATTTGTATCTTTCAAAAGCTTCCCAAATGGGCCTAATGAGAAACGAATGTGGGAACTGGGGTGAAAAGATTCGGTCCCACCCATTAGGAGTTTATAAGCTGCTCGGGAAGATCAAATCATAAGAAACACTAACTGATAAGCTTGAAACATAATATGAGAAACCTTACATATGTAACTTGCTTAACCATTTGTGAACCATTTCATAAAGGGAAATTTCACATAGCCCATCCCTCCTACAAGGTAGGTAAAGCAGTTGTTTTTATTCACTTTTTTCTTAAGGGGATATTGAGAAAATGACATTAACTGACTCACTTAGAAATTCAAAGTCCTGACTGAGCCCAGCTTCAAGCAGTAGGTGTCCCATGCCCTTAACTGTACAAATGGACTCACTGGTTCAAGGTATTTGTTTGTAGTGAAGCAAATATCTAGAACAGCAAGCAGAGAGAATTCGGGGGGCACGTCTACAAGTCAGATGAGACTGATGATTCAGAGTCACATCTGTAACCATGCCAGGAAGTGTGGTTCCACTTCTATTTATTTTTGGGTCTGTAAAATTACATACACATTTACTGATAAGATTAGCCAAGTCTTGTTATTGTTATTGTTTATTTTTATTTTTTTAAGAAGCTAAGGTCGAGAGAAGTGACTGCCTATCCTACCATGTCAGTACCCAACATGCTGTTTCCCAATGCTACATGTACTCAGCCTCACCAATCTTTCACTGTCTCAGACCTTTATGTTAGTGTCTATGGAGACACCATTAAGGTTTGGGATGATAGATCCCCTGATGGTAGACATGGGAATGCCTATTATCAGAAGTTTTTATAAGTTTTCATAAGATGATAGACATAGACATTTCGTAGGCTGAAAAAGAGATCCATATGAGATTATGGCAGAGGGCAGATTTGAAATGAAAAAATTTTAAAGCTCTGCATTTGGACCATGTTTCTTAAATTCTGTGCATGTAGCAAGGCACCTATAGAATATCATCCAAGTTCATTAGATCACATTACTAGGGTTCAATCTTACATGTTCTGTTTCAGTTCTAACAGACTGCTTGCAATTCTCACAATATTCTTACTTTTTTGTCCACCCTTCCCTTGGCTCCTGGTGCCTATGCTAATGGAAATAATCCTTGTTCAAGCTTCCTGGATGACCTTTCCTGACTTTATAATACCTAGTGAAGACTTTCCTCAAGCATCATTTATTGTTACAAAGCCTTTCTGGGCAACATCTCACCCAAATACAACTGATCATTCTCTTCTCTTCTCCATCTTAGTAAATGCCAACTTTGTTCTTCCAGTTGCTCTAACCAAACATTTTTGTATTTATTCCTGATTTCTCTCCATTTCTCATGTTCCACTTTCAATCAACCAACAATTCTATGATCTCTACTGTCGGGATATGTCTCAGGTATAATCACTCCTCACCTTCTCCAAATCTTTCACTCTGGTCTAAAGCACAGTATGCTCACAGCTGTTTATTTTAATAGACTCCTAATTATCTTCAGTTTCCATTTTAGCCCCACTTCTACGGATTACCTACATTACAAGGAGGGTGATCCTTTTAAAATTTAAGTCAGATCATGTCACATCTTTTTAATACACTTGAATAGCTTCCATCACACTCGGAAAAAGACCCAGACCCCTAACAATCATGTGTGCAAGGCCCTGTATAACCTAAGGCCCCACTACAACTCCAATTTCCACATCTACTTCTCTCCAACCACATGAGGGTTTTGCTGTTTCCTGTACCTTTAAGCATTTTCTTCTCTTAGGGGCTTTGCACTTGCTTTTCTTGCCTGAAACCCTCTTCCCCTGATAACTGTACAGTAGGCCTCTGCATAGATATCACCTAAAAGTCTTTCTTGAGCATGCCACCTAAAACAGAAATCACTACCTCAAAACTGCCTATCTACCTGAATCTGCTTTTTACTATTCGTAGTACTTCTCTCCATCTGATACAAGATGTATTTATATTATTTGTGCATCATCTATCTTTCCATATACAGCAAGAATTTTGTTACTATGTCTTTAGCAATTCAGCATAGTGTCTATGTAATCAATAAATTAATAAAAACATCCAATGTAGCAATTTGTCATAGATACTTCTTTATATATTTGTTTTTTCTTAATTATACAAGAATTTGTTTCTTCATTATTTTTATCTTCAATATCTGGTACATAGTAGGTACTCAATAAATGTTTTGATTCATGCATGACTATATAGCGCTTTTTATGAAGCACCATTCAATGCCGAAATACTTCATTGCTAGTTTTACTAGCAGAATATATGACTTTATTCTGTATATTCTAGTATAAAATCACAGTGGCAAATATACATCATTAAAAATGACGTGCTGTAGCTAAGAATCAGCTGTTTCTAAGTTTTATGTTAAAGCATATTTATTTCTTCATTTGTTGGGATCTGTGCACTCTAACCTATAGAAAAGCCATCATATATACCAAAAGCTTAAGATAATGTATGGAAAATTTAGAGAAAATTTATTTTGTAACTTTTTTCTTTTCACAATTATCTTCTTAGTGATAAAAAAAAAAACTCAAGACCTCACTCTACTGAAACACTTGAAGGCATGAGAGTGTATAATTAAACCTCACTGTTTTAGACCAATAAAACCCAGTCTGTTTAAACTGACAATTAGTTCATGTAAAGCAGCATAGTACGTGGTTTAAGAGTCCAAATTCTGCATTCTGACTATATATTTTTAAATTCTAGCTTGAACAATTACTAGTTATGTGAACGTAGGCAAGTTCTCACTCTTTCTTTTCCTGTATGTAAATAGGGGGAATAATATCTCTAGCTCATGGTGTTAATGAAAGTATTTATGATGTATCCATAAAACCCACAGAGCTCGAACCAGGGAGGGGTAGGTTCCAGTGAGCCAAGATCGTGTCACTTCACCCCAGTCTGGTGACAGAGGGAGACTCCGTCTTAACAGCAACAAAAAACCCTGTAGCATAGTGCCTTGTAAATGGTAGGAGCTCAATCTTAGCTATTATTGTTGTTATTATAGTATATAGTTTTTATTACATTTAAGTGTACAGAGTAACTCTTAACAAGGTATTTCTTAATAGGCTCTGCCAATCTTGACTCAAAGAATAAATAAGAACTATGTATGATTAAATCTATTTCTATAAAAATAATTCATGTGTTAAGGTTCATCCCTTCTCTTAAGTTTAAAATGCTTTGCCTGGCACATCCTCAGCCCAGCTCAAGATGAGTTATACATGATTCATGAGAAAACTCCAAATTAATAGTTTTATTTTGTGCTCCCTGCTGAAGACTGAAGAGTGATTGTCTGAGTAATACATGACATCAAATGTGAGTTAGGTCTTGTTTTATTTAACAATTCACCATTAAAAAAGAAGACTGGAGACTTTTACCAAATTTTATTTCAACAAATGAAGAAAGGCAAGGGACATTAATTAGAGTTTGCTTCACCAAGTATCAGCTGCTTGTGCATCATCTGGCTGTCCACGTGGGCTCTTCCACTCTGTGTGTGGGGTGCTCGTAACAGATGAAACGTGACCTGGTGGACAGTGTGTACCTTGAAGAGCTGCAGCACGGCCCACAGTTGGTGTCTTAGTAGAAACAAAGCTAGGTAACCAACTGCTTTGGCTTCAGGAAAATTATACAAAAAGAAAAGGAGAGACATTGAACTACATCTCTGAGCCAAAGATGATGGATTCTAAGTATCTTACCTCACAAAAAGAAATGACTGCCGAGTTAGTAGCAGTAACAGGATCAGTCAGAATCTATGTCTTCCACAGTCTACTCAATGCACTTTCCATTCTGCCATGCTTTTAGGGCTGGGAAAAGAGATTGGTTGTGGGTTACCTGGAAATTTAGGAAAAGGTCATCTTGATTTAAAAGGGCTCATAAATTCTGAATGAGACTAAGTGGACTGGAATCGTAATGGGACAGATAATATAAAACATTACTTGCATAACGTTGCCTCTGAAAATGAAACCCTTTGATCAGAGGTATTTTTTCTCAGAGGAAGTGGCCAGATGAACTGGTGAATGAAGATAGAAGGACGTTACCGTCACCATCCCTTCCAGGGATACTTTGTATGAAAACAGGTCAGGTCTCCGTGCCACAAATTTGAATAGAGAATCATTGCTCTCTGGATGATCTGAGAAAGGCATTTAGCTCTAAGTTTTTTATTAAGGGAGAGGAATACACACTTCAGTGGGTGAAGATGATTATTTTTGTAAAGGGCTTTGCCAATTTATGTCAATGGAAAAGGAGTTAAGGTTTCCAGTCAAAGACATAGGAAGTAATTAGAGTCATCAGTGCATGAAATAAACATCATAATTATATTGATTCATAAATATCTGAGTTGCACATATCTTTTTAGATGCTCCCTGAAAACTATTTATCAAGGAGAAGGTGAGATGAATATGCCTATAAGTTTATCAAAGTATATGGTTCTTTAGACAGATGATCCAGTTTGAATAATTTAGGGTTTTGTTAAGATCAATTAGCCCCAGATTCTCATGCTTAAATCCTTAGGTCTTTGTTTAACAGAGTGGCAACAAGTTACTATATGTTAGAAAAAAAAAAGCTGTGTAATCTACAGATATCTGTTGCTTTTAAAGCAAACCCAAATTAAATTTGGGTTTGTACAAAAATCAGATGATTTTATTTCACACATATTTATAATATTTTTAGTATATCAAAACTCTGATATGTTTGACATCAATTGATTGATAAGTATCTGAATCACACATGGCTTTTTAGATACCACCTACAAAGTATTTCTCAAGGAGAAAGTGAGATACATCTATGCTATAGGTACCTCAAAATTACGATTTCTCAAATAAAAAAATCAGCTATAATAGTAAGTCAGAAAAGTTCACGTGGTTTTGATGGACTGAAAGATGGAATTGTGCAAGAGATGAGCCATCAGCTCTTTTTCTAGTAGTAGGAAAGTTGGGATACGTCTAAGTATTCTCAAAGTGTATTCTATGACATGTTTGCACCAGAACATTTTAAGGTGCTTGTTACAAATTCAGATTAACCCATTCCTACTGAGTCATGGGGAGTAGGCGCCAATTACTGATTGCACTAACTTCTTTAGTTTGCTCTTATTCACCCTTGTGCTTGTCAACTACTGGGATTAACTATTTGCTTAAAGGCTGGTTTTACCTTTGCAGAAATGTATGATCCTAATTTTTATTTTCATGAATAAAAATAGAAGTTCCTCAGTTCATAATTAAATACATTCAAGCACAATCCTCTAAGCCCAAATACCCTTTCATTAGGTAAACTAAAGAGGAAACTCTTATGCAGCAGCCTCAGCTGTGCTTCATTTTACATCCTTGGTTAAGACTTCCTATTCCCCATCTATTTCCCTCCTGCTTCCCAGTTAGTAGTGTCTTTCTTCTGCATACTCCCTAGTCATTTGGTATTGTATTTGTTCACATAGCTTGCTCCTGTCTGCATCACTGACCATGAGCCCCATGAAGGGAGAAAAGTTATTCATCTTTGATGTGTATCTTCTAGTACAGTAGTCAACACATAATAGGTGCTCAATAAATTTTTGTTGCATGGCTTTAGCTTTGGTTCATAAAGGTTAATGTTTCATCTCTATGGTGAACTAAAAGTTGTACTTGGGTAAACTTGAGACATTTTTGCTGAAGAGCTTAGCTCCAAGAAGAAACCAGTGATCCCAAGAAATGCATTTGAGAGAAATTAGTAAGCAGAATCTTTAGAGTCCTGTTTTGTTGTTTTTGTTGCTTTAATTATCTTTGAATGGTACCAGAGGCTGTCTGATTAAAGTGAAATTGTTGTTTTGGTGTCCACTTCCAATTAGACCATGAGCTTCTTGAATTTACGAATTGGATCTCAATAATCTGCATATCTTCAATACCTATACCTAGTATAGGTGCTAAAAAGAAAGTTTAAATTAGGCTTAATGTTAGTAAGCATCGGCCATAGCCTTTGAAGATAATAAATGCTTATCAGATGCTGTTTGGATTTCCCAACACCTAGATAAATTTATGTTCTTTAAAGAGAAGCAAATATCTGAATCTTTAAGTTGGAAAGGACTTCACAGGTCATCGCCTAACAGTGCAAGTATCTCTTCATTGGCCCCTGTTAGAATTCCTCTAGCTTCTGTTAAATTTTTTCTAGTGCTAAGAAGTTCAGTAACGCCAAATGCGAACAAGTACATTTAAATTGCTCTAAATATTCACAAGTTTATTTTTTTCTTCTTTTTTCATGAACTAGAATCACTCAGGTCAATACGACACTGTGTTAGCTTCCTTACCAGGTTGTAATTTTCAAGGGTTTCCATATTGGTGTGTATCTAGGAATATCTGAAACATGACAGTAATTTTTAAAGGGTTAATGAACTGTGTTTAATTAATAGAGAACAGCCTTAAGATAGTGGTAGGTATACAAATCAAGCAAAATCTTCTTCCCTGTAGCCAAATTTCTTTGTTCATGGGTATTATTCAGCAAATATCGTAGACGAATATATGGGGACTTCTTTCCTGGTTCTCAGTGTTTTCCTGACACCAATGCTGTGTTGACCTTTCTTCAGGCCCTTCTCAATTGTTTCACACAACTGTAGACTGGTGGCCAGGTATACCACCCTTCTCCCTCAAAACAAAAAGAACAAGCATTTTTACTCTTTCCCTTGAACTGAATTCAGGCAACATCTCTACCTGGAAGCCTTCCTTGAACTATGATCCAATCACATCTTCCTGGAACTGTGTTCTAATCATACCTGTGTTTTCTTCCATCATCATAATTATTTCTTCCCTCTGGGTCTATTTCCTGCTCTGTGCCTTTACCTCTGGTTACAGGATGATTTTCTATCTTGCCTAGAGGCCTTTCCTTATTAGTCATTTCATATGTGCCTTTCTCTATGGTGCTTCTTGCATTCTTAGTCATGTTTTTGTTTGTTTTGTTCTGTTTTATTGTACTGTCCTCTGCAATCTTACATTTATTTTGTGCCGCACTCTGCATTCCTGAGACTTTGATCCACTGTCTTTATATCTGCCTTCAGTGTAATATCTATTAGGTCTTCCCTCATGGAGTCTGAGACTTTACTTTTGTGCTGTGACATGTCAGAATGTTTCCTCTGCATGGAATAGGTCTAGGATATCAAGTTATGCTAACTTTGGATCTGCAGATTTTAAAAGCCTTTGAGAAAGCAGAGTGATTCTTTAAGCCCTTCCACTATGGGCAGTGCTATTTTGAGAACAATTAAAAAGAGTTTTGGAGTTTGGTTGTTTTTTACACATGGTTAATTTTTGTGGTTTTTGTTTTTGTTTTGTTTTGTTTCAGTAGAGATGGGGTTTTGTCATGTTGGTCAGCCTGGTCTTGAATCTCTGACTTCAGGTGATCTATCCACCTTGGCCTCCCAAAGTGCTGAGATCATAAGCATGAGCCACCAGATCAGGCCAAGAGCTTTGGGGTTTTCTAGGAATCCAGTGAATACCAAGTTCCATGCTTATGAAAAAGTACGTGTTAGAGAAATTCCAAACTAATACTATCTCCAAGGGCTCTACTAAAATAACTTACTGATTTTCTGTCTGATTGATTTATCATTTGTTGGGAAAGAGGTCTTAAAATCTTCAACTATAACTGTGGATTTGTCTTTTTCTTCTTTCATCTCTATCAATTTTGTTTCGCATATTCTGCAACTCTACTTTTTAGAACTTAAACATTTAGAATTGCTAATGTCTCTTTTATCATTATATAATTGTGCTCTATGCCTCCAGCAATTTTTCTTGTCCGGATGTTTACATTATTTGTTACTAAGTTAGTCCTGTTTTCCTTTGATCAGTGTTTTTATAATATATTTTCCCATCTTTTGCCTTCAATTTGCCTAGGTTATTATATTTGAAGTGAATTTCTTGTATACATTGTATAGATGGGTCATATTTTTAAATCCCCTTGGCCAATCTTTATCTTTTAGTTAGTATATTTAGGCCACTTATGCTTAATAATTGATTAGAGTTTAAGTATGGCAATTTTCATTTTCTGTTTCCTCATTTCTGTTTTCCTTTTCCTGCCTTTCTGAAGGCTACTTGAACATTTTCTTTAGAATTACATAATTTTTTTTTTTTTTTTGTGCATGTTTACTTTATTCTTTTTTTTTTCCCCATTTATTTATTTTCTCAATGTATGGTATTTCTAGGTATTATATCATCTATACATAACTTATTACTATATACTGGTGTCATCATTTTACCAATTTGAGTAAAGTATAAGACCTTACTTCCCTTTATGTCCTTTAATATTTCCCAATTTATAATATAGTTATTTTAAATATTTCCTCTATATGCTTTTAATACCACATCAGACAGTATTATAATTTTTACATAAGCCAAAAATAATTTATAAAGCTCAAGAGAAGATGAAAAGCCTATTATATTTACCCATATTTTTGTTTACTGTGCTATTTTCTTCTTTCCTAATGTTCTACATTTTATTCTTTTATTATTTTCTTCTATTTAGAGAATTACCTTTAGCTATTTTTTTAGAGGTCTGCTGATGACACATTTTTAGTTTTCTTTCATCAAAGAGTATCTTGATTTTCATTCATTTCATCAGGATGCGCTCACTGTGTACTAGATTCTGGTAGTCTTTCTTTTTTCTTTTTATTTTGTGGGTGTGTGTGTATGTGATGGAGTCTTGCTCTTGCTCTGTCATCACTCAGGCTGAAGTGTAGTGGTGTAATCTCGGCTCACTGCAACCTCCGCCTCCCAGATTCAAGCAATTCTCCTGCCTCAGCCTACCAAGTAGTATCTGGGACTACAGGTGCATGCCACCACATCTAGCTAATTTTTTGTATATTCAGTAGCGATGGGGTTTCACCGTGTTAGCCACCGTGTTTCACCGTCTTGATCCGCTGACCTCATGATCCACCTGCCTTTGCTTCCCAAAGTACTGGGATTACAGGCGTGAGTCACCATGCCCAGCCCAATGGTAGTTTTCTGTTGTTGTTTAGTCTTGGCACTTAAAAATATTGTCCCACTTTCTTGTAGTCTCCATAGTGTCTGATAAGAAATCCACTATCATTAGAATTGTTTCTTCTCTACAAATAAGATGTCATTTTTTTCTGTTTTCTTTTAAGAATGTATTCTTTGTATTTAATTTTCAGAAGTTCAATTATGGCATGTATCCTTTCTTTGGGTTTATCCTCTTTAGAGTTTGCTCCGATTCTTGAATCTGTGAGTTTGTGTCTCTTGATAAATGTGGAAAATTTTAGGCCCTTATTTCTTCAAGTACTTTTTCAGCCATGCCTTCTTTCTTCTCTCCTTCTGAGATGCCACATGATAGTTTTATTGTTGTTGTTATTATAGTCCCACATGTCCTTAAGGTTCTGTTCATTTTTTTCTCAGTCTATTTTCTCTCTTTTCAGATTTGGTAATTTCTATTGTTTTATCTTTGGGTTCACTCATTCTTTTCTGTTATTGAGCCATCCACTGAGCTTTTTATTTCAGATTGCATTATTCAGATGAAATAAAACAACTTTCTAATCCAATCCCTGCCCTGTTTATATGTCTTCTTTTGGGCCTCTTGTTATGTTGGAAACTGCTGTTCATAACAGATTAGAATTATTGCTTAATCCTGTAATAACTGGGTTCCTGATTCCCAGGGCTTATGTGGACATTCTAGGATACTGCTAATTCTAGTTGACATTATCTTAACAAATTCCAGGCAGTCATCTTTCTGATAGTGGAACCAAGATCCTGTTTAATTAACCACATTGCCTCTACCTTAAATAAGCCCACTTTTTCTTGTTTGAACCTCTATCAATCATCTTCAAAAAGGTAAGGAAGATGAAGGCCAGAAAGGGAAGGGAGGAAGAATGAAGGGAAAAAACCCTTATAAAACTTGGTAATACCAAGTATTCTCTCAGTAAAAGCATCTATTTCCTTTAATGTTTACCTGGAACTTCCATTACCTGCACTTTGTGTCTTTTGATCTTCTTTTTATTAAACAAGACAATAACAAGAAGAGGAACAACAAAAAAAATCATTGGGGTATTATTTCATCTGAATTACAATATCAGCTCTTGAACTCAAAAACGAAATCTGCTGAAGTAATTATGGGAGTATCATGCTCAGTTCATTATCTAGATACTCTTTGTAATAATTTCACTTATTAAACTTCCAATGGGGGTGTGTTTTATTCTTCGATTTGGAAGATTGCCAGATCATCTTTTATGATCACTAGCTAGAGAAAATGGAATAACTGTGCATATATTTTTCTCCTTGAAACGTTAGAGTATTAAGGCAAATACCGCTGCCTATAGCCCAAGTTGCCCCTCACTCCCTGTAGTATCTCTGGTAAGGTACTTGCCCTCATTTTTTCTTCAGCATCTCTACCTGAAAAATGTGAAAATATTAGAACCACCCATCCTTCACTGGTCTGTGAAAGAAGAGTAGAACAACAGTGTTTCAATGTTCTGTGAAAGAAAGATTTAAGATTCAGATGTAAGATTTGGCAATATTTGAGACCAAGTGCTCTAAAGAAGAGATGTATTTAGCCTAATAATATATAGTAATTTGACTTTTACAGCAAAATAAAAGAAATAATAATTAATTGAAGAAGCTAACTTTTTACTCTTTCTAATTAGTGTCTTTTCTGCATTTTAAAAAATTTTGCTCCAGATCTGTGATCTACAAAGCCCTAAGTGCAGTTAACCTTCATGATGTCCTGTTTGCATTCTTCATTCTTACTACCCTTTTGATTTCACATTTAGTTTGTGTTTTATTGTTTGCAGACCGTTAGCAATATATTCTCAAATGAATATCTTTTTAGAAGGAACCAAAACTTTATTAGTAGCATTTGAATTTTAAGGTTTTAAATAAGGCAAGCATCCTGCCTCCTTGGTTTGAGAACTTTAAAGGTAAAATTTGGTAGAAATGTGATAAGAAAAGAAAAAAAAATTATCCACTTATCACAAGAAACAGAAGCAGAACTCTTACCCATTTTTTCTTAATTTTTCTCCAACAGTAAAACATGGGCCTGTTTTAATCAATATTAAATTATAACTTATGTTCTGTTCAGCATTTGAATATGTCATCATTATTTTTTTTTTCAACTTAGATTCCTAATACCTACATGGCACCTTTTTTGATAGGGTTTTTTGTTTTGGTTTTGGTTGCTTTTTTTTTTCTGTCCTTCCTGCATCTGCTATTTATTTATTTATTTATTTATTTATTTTACTTTAGGTTCTAGGGTACACATGCAGATCATGCAGGGTTGTTGCATAGGTACATAAATGGCAAGGTGGTTTCCTTCCTCCATCCCCTGTCACCTATATCTGGCATTTCTCCCTATGTTATCCTTCCCTATGCTCCCCACCCCCTGCTGTCCCTCTCCTAGGCTCCCCCAACAGACCCTAGTGTGTGATGCTCCCCTCCCTGTGTCCATGTGTTCTCATTGTTCAACACCCACTTATGAGTGAGAACGTGTGGTGTTTGATTTTCTGTTCTTGTGTCAGTTTCCTGAGAATGATGGTTTCCAGATTTATCCATGTCCCTACAAAATATACTAACTTATCATTTTTTGTGGCTGCATAGTATTCCATGGTGTATATGTGCCACATTTTCCTTTTCCAGTCTATCATCGATGGGCATTTTGGTTGGTTCCAGTTCTTTGCTATTGTAAACAGTGCTGCAGTGAACATACGTGTGCATGCGTCTTTGTAACAGAATGATTTATAATCCTTTGGGTATATACCCAGTAATGGGATTGCTGGGTCAAATGGAATTTCTATTTCTAGGTCCTTGAGGAATTGCCACACTGTCTTCCACAATGGCTGAATTAATTTACACTCCCACCAACAGTGTAAAAGTGTTCCTATTTCTCTACATCCTCTCCAGCATCTGTTGTCTCCAAATTTTTTAATGAACGCCATTCTAACTGGCATGAGGTGGTATCTCAATGTGGTTTTGATTTGCATTTCTCTAATGATCAGTAATGATGAGCATTTTTTCATATTTTTGTTGGCCTCATATATGTCTTCTTTTGAAAAGTGTCCGTTCATATCCTTCACCCACTTTTGAATGGGTTTGTTTGTTCTTTTCTTGAAAATCTGTTTTAGTTCTTTGTAGATTCTGGATATTAGCCCTTTGTCAGATGGGTAGATTGCAAAAATTTTTTCCCATTCTGTTGGTTGCCGTTTCACTCTAGTGATTGTTTCTTTTGCTGTACAGAAGCTCTGGAATTTAATTAGATCCCATTTGCCTATTTTGGCTTTTGTTGCCAATGCTTTTGGTGTTTTAGTCATGAATTTTTGGGTTTTTTTGGATAGGGATTGGGGTAAAGAGAAGGTGAAGGATTCAAAAATTTCTCATGACTAAATGGAAAAAGAATGAATCAATTTAATGTTTGCTGAAAAGGCTAAGACCTGCCTATTTTAGACTTTGTTTTCTTAAATCATTTGGGCATGAAAATTTCCTCTGGTCTTAACCCCAATTTCTCTTCTTTACTCAAAAACAAACAAAACAAATTCCCTAAACACTGGACTAGAAGGACAAAAGTCCTTGAAGCAAATTCAAACTGTTGCCTTTCTGGGTCATCAATTGCAGAAGGATGGATTTTCCCAGGGGCTCTTGAGCTTGTGATGAGACCTTATGCCTCTCCACCAACCAGCTTCCAAACAATACCTGTGGTAAAAACCCAAATGCCCGTGAAAAACACTCTCCCAATGCCACATTTCTTTATGTCTAATTAATTCCAACCCCTGAAGTCTCAACAAATGGGAATTTTTGACAGCATATTCCTAAGACGTTTTCTTTAAGTAAAGGGTTTTTTTTCTTAAGAAATCATATTCAGGTGCCATGAAAATGTCTAGCTATTTAAACCCTCCATCGGCTATAAAAAATTTCATGTATTTTTCTGAATATCAAGATCCTACTCTATTTTTTTGGCCTGGCTGAAGTCACATCTCTCCAATAAAACTATTATCCATTGTCTTATGAAATTTGTGTTGCATTTATAGACAGTGACACAGTTTGTCACATGATGATAAAATGCTGTAGATTCTTTCTTCGTTCCCTGTGTGTGAGTTGCCCCATTGAGATGTTAAATTCCCTGGGGCAGGATTAGACTAATACCTCAAGTGACTCTAGGTACTAAAGAGATTTTGGCATCCCCTATAACCACCAGGTCTAATTCAAAATCAAAATATTGTCATTCAGTCACATAAGAATAAGAGAGGCTAGCAAATTTCAAAATTTTTCATACTCGTTTTGAGAAATGTCATTTTTTTAACATTGTTTTCCATCTTTAGTAGGACAAGCAAATGCGTTCATGGCTCACTGGATAATTCTCACTTTGGAGATAAAAACAAATGTTATTTTTCTTGTGCATTCTTAGGAACAATTAGAATCTATCCACATCTATTTGTTTGATTTAGGAACTCTATGAAATTTGATGACATGTTAGAAAATAATTTTCATGTAATTATTAGTTGTATAAGTGTGGGTTCCTTATATCAGAATTTATTTTATTTTAATTTTTTTATTTTTACTTTCTAAAGAGATGTGGCCCATTCTGGAGTACAATGGCATGATCATAGCTCACTGCCACCTGGACATCCTGGGCTCAAGGGATCCTTCTGCCTCAGCCTCCCAGTAGCTTGCCAAAACTTAGAAGCAACCATGATGTCCTTAAAAGGTGAATGAATAAACCCTGGTACATCTAGATCATAGAATATTATTCAGTGCTAAAAAGAAATGAGCTATAAAGCCATGAAAAGACACAGAGGAAGATTAAGTGCATATTACTAAATGAAAGAAGCCAGTCTGAAAAAGAATGCACTACCATGCTTGGCTAATTTTTTAATGTTCTGTAGAGATGGGGTGTCCTTAGTTGCCCAGGCTGTTCTCAAGTGATCCCCCAGCCTCAACCTTTCAAAGTGCTGGGATTACAGGCCCGATCCATTGCACCTGGCATATATCAGAATTTCTTAAAATGAGAAACACATTTTATTTCTGAAGCCCAGATGTCAGTGGCTCACTTGTCCTCCTTTTCAAACTGCCCCAACAACAACAACAACAAAATCCACTCTTACCAACATTTCTATATTAGTGATCAATCTAAATTTTTTTAGGGCAATGGAGATATTTTTATATCATGCATCCACAGTAAATTTGACATCTTCTGTGTTCATTGACATTTCTCCACAGTTGAGCACTGACCATCTTACTGCAGGAGTGAGAAGAGGTCTCTGACCCTTCCCTCTATCTACAGCCTTTCCATACATTCTGAATTTGGGCTGGAAGTATCTTATCAAACCATCATATTCAGGTGCCATGGAAATGTCTAGCTCAGCAGGCACAGTGACTCATGCCTGTAATTCCAGCTACTCAGGAGGCTGAGGTGGGAGGATTGCTTGAGCCCAGGAAGTGAAGGCTGCAGTGAGACGTGATCTCCAAGCATTCCAGCCTGGGCAACAGAGCAGGACCCTGTCTCTAAACAAATATAAAAACAGACCCAGCTGCGATCCATTTCTGGTCTCCATTTGCTCTGCAACTTGCCAAGTTTTTCTTTTTTAAAAAATCTTATATTTCTCCTTTTTCTAAATAAGATTAAGAGATACCAACGTATTTTATTTTTTTATTATTTATTTTATTGCATTTTAGGTTTTGGGGTACATGTGAAGAACATGCAAGATTGTTGCATAGGTATACACTTGGCAGTGGGATTTGCTGCCTTCCTCCCCATCACCTATATCTGGCATTTCTCCCCTTGCTATCTCTCCCCAACTCCCCACCCCCCACTGCCCCTACCCTTTTTCCCCCCAACAGACCCCAGCGTGTAGTGCTCCCCTCCCTGTGTCCATGTGTTCTCATTGTTCAACACCCGCCTATGAGTGAGAACATGCAGTGTTTGATTTTCTGCTCTTGTGTCAGTTTGCTGAGAATGATGGTTTCCAGGTTCATCCATGTCCCTACAAAGGACACGAACTCATCGTTTTTGATGGCTGCATAATATTCCATGGTGTATATGTGCCACATTTTCCCTGTCCAGTCTATCATCGATGGGCATTTGGGTTGGTTCCAGGTCTTTGCTATTATAAACAGTGCTGCAATGAACATTCGTGTGCACATGTCCTTATAGTAGAACAATTTATAATCCTTTGGCTATATACCCAGTAATGCGATTGCTGGGTCAAATGGAATTTCTATTTCTAGGTCCTTGAGGAATCGCCACACTGTCTTCCACAATGGTTGAGCTAATTTACACTCCCACCAAAAGTGTAAGAGTGTTCCTATTTCTCCACATCCTCTCCAACATCTGTTGTCTCTAGATTTTTTAATGATCGCCATTCTAACTGGCATGAGATGGGATCTCAATGTAGTTTTGATTTGCATTTCTCTGATGACCAGTGATGATGAGCATTTTTTCATATGTTTGTTAGCCCCATGTATGTCTTCTTTTGAAAAGTATCTGTTCATATCCTTTGCCCACTTTTGAATGGGCTTGTTTTTTTCTTGGAAATCATCAACATATTTTAAAGAATATTTATCTACTAATATTCTTAAAGAATAGAACAAATATTAGCATTGAATGTTTCTTAATGAATAATATTATGAGAAATGAAATTAAAGACTATTATTCATGGTTATCCAATAACAAGAGTGTTTTTCTTTCTTCACAACTTAAAGTTATAAAGTGCAAAGTGAGTATAAATTTAGAAAATTTTTAACATTTTTGTAGTTGTAAAATCTAGAATTGAGGACAAAGGTTGTCCATGGGTATTCCAATGGGAATAAACAGCTATGTGAAAGGAAAAAACAGAAACTTTTTTCACTTAAATGTAAAGGTATGTACCTATGTAAAATTCCTAACACTTATTTAGTCCCCAGAACTATTTCTTTGTATTTCCTTGTAGGTCTCCCTGGGAAACTTGAACTCTCCAGTTCAACTATTAGACATGTTGTCATTAATATTAACTTTCTTTCTTATCCTGTGAGTTTAACTTTTTTTCCCAGTGGTTTTATCATTTGTGATAGGGTCTGTTTGGTGGTTTGCTAGTGTGATGAAGAAGAGTGGGGTTTAGGAAGGATGGTTCACAACTGAGCAAAGTAGCTTCAGAAAACTCACTTGGGTCTCTATTTCCTGGGTCTGGTTCTTAGCCTTGGAGATCCATGTACTTGGTTTTGCCAGTGCTCAGAGATAAGCAGGCTCTGGGAACGTGGGAGCAGTCATGCGGCCAAGACTCACCAGAGTTTTGCATATAAAGATTTGCATGTAAAACTCCAGTTTATTAACTTGTACTAAGAAAGAGAAGACCAAGGAGAAAGAGAGGCAGTGGAGACACACACCAAGGGCATTCCTCTCCTAGCTTGGGTGGATTGATGAATTTCTCAAGTCCTCAGTCCTCAGTCCTCATCCATACATGAGGATAATGATGGGACCCAACCTCACAAGATTGTGGGAGACTTAATGAGGTAATCTATAGAAAACGCATTAACACTCTACTTGTCACTCTCTAAACACTCAAATATTAGGAAAAGAAAATATTTTTAGCTCCTTTGGTGAGTGTTTTCTCTCTCAGAATGAGCTATTTCCTGGATGTGTGTGGAGTCAGACTGAAAGGGAACCATCCTTTCACACTAAAGGAATAAATTTGCCAAGGGCACACTGTTTACTGGGAGCGCCTCACCTGAACAATGCTAAAGACACATTTATCAGGTTTGTTTTTCTAAATATTGTTTTTATACACTTCATGCTAGTCATTGATTTTTCAGCTTGTGTGGCCTTTCTTTAGTTCTGTTAACACCACTGTTAACAACAGCTGGCACAGATGTGGCAATATCTCTGTCAGTGCCTGTGGCAGACATCAAGCTTCAACTAGGTTCTGTTCCTGCTGAGCCCGAACTCATCCTCTGAATTCTTCTCATCACTGCCCTCCAGGCAGCCACTACCAATTGCTCATAGTTTTTACTGGAAATAAAATGTATCTGTGATCCGGGGAATAGGCCACAATGAAGTCATCAGTCCCTGCTAATAGCTGAAAACACATTATTTCTCATCACTGTGCTGTTTCTATTAATCAGGTTTTCACCATGCTAAAGGCGATAACTTTCAAACCTTCCACAACCTCACAAAATATAAGCGGATAAAGATAAATGTTATATTGGTGAACTTCTGAGTTCCACTCAGGTTTTGTGCCTGGAAGGCAGCTTGTGCTTTTAACATTTCCATTTTCTAGCTTTCCTAATCTCTTCATAAAATGTGCAGTAAGGGTGATTGATTAAACAAGCCATAATATGAAATCCATGTTATGGAATACTGCTTAGTGATTAAAGGAATGAACTACAGAAACACACAACAAACTGGATGGATCTCAAGGGCATTATGCTGTGTTGAAAAGACGAATCTCAAAATGGTACATACTGTATGAGTCCATTTGTTTGTATTCTTAAAATGACAAAATTAAAGAGATTAGTGGCTTCCACAGGTTTGAAGAGGAAAAGGAGGAAGCTGGCTGCGACTATTAAAGGGCAGCACAAGGAATCTTTGCAATAGAACTGTTCTGTAGATTGACTATGGTAGTGAGCATAAGAATCTACATGTGTTATAAAACCACATTTAAAATACAAACCTACACAAGTACTTGTGTAGGTTTGTGTACCTGTGTAGGTTTGTGTACCTGTGTAGGTTTGTATAAAACTGGTGAAATCTGAATAGGTGGATGTATTGTATTGATGCAGATTTTTTCTTCTCAGTCACTTTGCAAGCTAGCTGGCATGCCCCGGCTAACCAGTGTTATAGATTGTACCCATATTTAGCAGTTCCTGAGCTCTTGTACCATGCCCAAGAAGAATGAGGATATGCTGAACATTGAAGTGTGATGAGGTCAGAAAAGAATTTTATTGAGTGATGGAACAGCTCTCAGCAGAGAAGCGATGTGGGATGGGTGGGATAGTTCCCCCTACCTGAAGGCAGGAAAGTTCCCTCTGTTAGCTGGGTCTGGGGCCTTTTATGGACTCAGAATTTGGAGTGTGTACTGATTGGTTTGGGGGTATGCAAAAAAGTTTAAACCGAAGACACCACTCAGATGTGGGCACCACAGTGTAGAAAAACCAATTAGGAAAGGGTAAATATATGGAAAATAGGTGAAGGGTGGAAACAAATCAGAGAAAAGCACGCCAAATGGGAAGACAAGTTCTCAATCTGGTTCAAGGACTTAAATTGTGGCTTGGCTTTAAGGCCTTAAACTGTCTTACACTTGGAGGTGGGGTTTCCATGGAGACCCACCTCTATCAGACTAGGCATTTGGATGCCTCCTGCCACTCTCAGTATCAATGTCAATTTCCTGATTGTGGCATTGTATCATAGTTATACAAGATGTTTACATTGGAATAGAAAATTGAGTGAAGGGTGTGTGGGGTCTATTATTTCCTACAACTGCATGTAAATCTACAATTATCTCAAAAGATTTTTAAAAGATCTGCAATGAGCATTTCACTAATTGCAATTTCATCTATTGCAATTAAGTATCAAAGGGAATTATTCCTTCAGAATAGGAAAGACTGCTGCTCAAATATTTCAAATGTAAGGTAACTGTATTCTTAAAATTTTTAAATATTTTTTTGAGGACAGTTCCCAAAGATGTATTTACTCCCTCATCTGGCCTGACTTATCAATAATGTAACAGAGAACTGGTTTTTAAAAAATTTGTTTTAGTACATGTGCAGGTTTGTTATACAGGTATACTCATATCACAGGGGTTTGTACAGATTATTTTATCAACCAGGTACTAAGCCTAGTACCCAATAGTTATTTTTCCTGCTTCTCTCCCTCCTCCCAACCTCACCCGGAAGTAGGCCTCAGTGTCTATTATTCCCGTCTTTGTGTTCATGAGTTCTCTTCATTTAGCTTCCACTTATAAGTGAAAACATGCAGTATTTGATTTTCTATAACAGAAAACGATCCAACATCCTGTTAGCCTGAGCACCTTATTTAAAACTTGACATCATGTTGGTTTATAGCTGTTTGTTTTATTTTCTGTTTTAATATGAAACAGTAAAATAACTAAGCAAAAGTGTGATCTGGTGCTTTGGTCCCCTTAAAAATGGGAGATGGGGGGAATATTCTGCAGTACTGCATATTTTCAGCCAGAGATGGCAAACATGCAGCAAGTATGTTTCACTTAGCCCTGACGCTCCAGTCTATGACAGACATCATTGGTTGATCTTGGCACTGAATTTTCTGAAGATCTTATTTCCTCAGAATCCTTCTCAACACACACTCAAGGTAGCCATAAACAGTAAGTTGCCATTGATACAAGATGGAGCCCCAGAATCAGCATTTATGTACTATTCTCCTTCTCAGAGCATGGGGCTTTCTAGCGTACCCTATCCCCTGTCCATGCCAAATCAAAAGGATTTTACGAATTAACATTTTGTTTCCTTTCCCAGCTTCACCTCTTCTAAGTAAGACTCACGTGCTTGCTGAATGTTTTTATCTGGCATAAATAAAAAGTCTCCAAATTGAGTGATTGTGCATTAAAATACAGCATTCCTGAAAAAGCGGTGCCATATGCAGCTTGTAAACCATGAACAGACTTTAAAGTCCTGTATAGTTCAAGCAGAAAGGGAGCACAACTGGCCAGCATAGAGAAAAGTAAGTTCTTCGGGGCAAGTACATATTTTTAAAAAGACATTTGTCCCTTTTTGCAATAATTAAACTAGCAAACTTTTAAGTATCAAAGATTATCAGTATTTAGATGCTGACATCAGCCACTTGATTTGATAGTAAAGGGGTCTTTTAATCCAGAAGCAAGATAAATGGGTGATTTTAATTGATTTTCTTTACATTTACTCTATCCAGACTAGTATTTAAAAAGCAATAAAAACTAATAAATCATAGAATGATTTACCTGAAAGAGATAATTCATCTACTTCAGAGCCCCTAAGTACCTATTGTGTACTATAGCCACAGTTTCCAAACTGTGTACCAAATTTAAATTTTAACTTTGGAATGCTTTAAATTTCCAAGGAAACTGAAGTAATATCTGTCAGATGCTGAAGGAGCTTAAAGTACTTTACACTTTCAACCTCTGACCACATGTATTAGTTTGTTCTCATGTTGCTATAAAGAAATCCCTGGGACTAAGTAATTTACAAAGAAAAGAGATTTAGTTGGCCCATGGTTCTAAAGGCTGTACAGGAAGCATGGCAGCATCTTCTGGGGAAACCTCAGGAAACTTACAATCATGGCTGAATGTGAAGGGGGAGCGAGCACTTGACAAGGCCAAGCAGGAAGAAGAGAGGTAGTGGGCAAAGCGGGGAGGTGCTACACACTTTTAAACAACCAGATCCCATAATAACTCGGTATCCCCAGCACATCTCCAAAGGGATGATGCTAAATTCATGAGAACTCCGCAATCCAATCACCTCCCATCAGGCTCCATCTCCTACACTGGGGATTACAACTGAACATCAGATTTGGGCAGGGACACAAACCCAAACCATATCACCATGCCACATTCCCTTAGATGATGTCATATCTTTGCCTAGCTGAGTTTTAAAGGCTTACTGGGATGAAATGCAAGCACAGCCAAAAAATAAATGCAGAACGAGAAATGAAGAAGGCAGTGTTCTACACAGGGCCCAGCAAGAAACATACCCCTCATTAGTAAATAACTGTGGTTAGTTATAAATACAATACTGTTGTTATTTTTTTCAAACGACTACTAAGTTATTCTGGACATAAATGTTCATGTTATTTGAACCTAACTACTTAATGAATGAAACTGTTAGGTATTTCTGTTTTATGAAAAATTACTAAAACATCAAGTGGATTTGGGAACCTCTGTCCTAGGGCATAGGGGAACATATTTCATAATGTTATTTCATTTACTCCTGATAAAATCCCATAAGGTAGGTATAATCAGCCTAATTTTTACGCAAAGAAATGGAAATTTACAGTTTTACTGACTTTCCCAAATCTCTACCACTGGTAGGTGACTGGGCTACAGAGGCTAAGTGACATGCCTAAAAATTCACAGCATGTCAGAGGCAGAACTAAAACAAACAAAATCGTGGTATCCTGATTCTCCTCCCAGGAGAATCTCTTTTACAAAGCCCTACTCTGTCTCCAAATCCTCACAGACCTTCTCTCTTCCGAGTCTGAATATAGAGTATAAAAAGATAGACTTCCATGCTACACATCTTATTCAACTACAGGAGTATTTATGCCACGTTAATAGCTGCCCCACTCAATTTTGAGCATGCGAGGAAAACGTACAAAATGCTATTACTGAGGATTTTTGTTCAGTCTGAATAAATGTGAAAACAATATTAAAACAACTTTAGGCTCCTGTAACCAAGGAGACTCTGAGGTCTTACAGAGAATATTACCCTCTCCTCAGGTTTCCTGTGGCTAAATGACTGATCCTGCCTTTCAGGGAATTGGACACTTGGGATCTATTTTCAACCTGATGAACTCCAATTGAACACTGAAGAGAGTCTGGATTTTCCCTTCAACCTTCACACAAATGATCCCTGATACCATCTTTGTAACCCAGAGTGGGGGGCAATATTAAAACCCAAGGTCCAATGAATGCTGATAGAACCTTTACAAGATTTGACACATTGGTCTCCATTGTAGTGGGTATTTAAAACACAGCTTTCTCTGGCTCAGTGAGTTTTTGCTTTGCCTTTGTTCAGTGGCATTTAACATGCAGCCTTATGAAAAGCACGTTAAACAGTCAGCCTTCATGCCTTTGGGCTCATTTCAATAAGCTTATAGAAATTTAATTTTAAAAAGAAGATTCATTACAAAAGTTGTGTTATTACAACTCACATTGAAACAAAAATTATTATCCAGCAGAATGATTGAACAAATGAAAGCTATTCAAATCAATGAAAGGTTGAATCTTTCGTTGATTTGAATAGCTTTCGTTTGTTCAATCCTCTTGCTAGAAAGTAGAGATTCAAAGGGGAACCAGCACAGAGACCCTCTCCTAGAATGGAAGTCATGCCAGTGAAAAGTCACACTCACGGTAGTTGCTGTAATAAGGCATTTACAAGTTCTGATGGTTGCATCAAGGAAAGAGTAACCAGTTCCACCTAAAATATGCAACCAAGGCAACGTTCATAGAGAAGGCAATGATTATGTTTTATCGCGAAGTTCAAGTGTTTTGCTGGGTGAACATGCTGAAAAAGGGAATTCAGAGCAGAAAAAAGAGTGTGCTCAGAAACCAGAGGCTGAAACAGTGGGCTGTTAGAAAGGCTTCAAGTGATTGAGTGTTACTGGACCGTGAAGTGTCAGAGGGAGAGCAGCCAGTAAAGCCAGTGGGTAGATCAGGTCATGGTGATACATGGTCTCGTAGGCATGCAAGCCTATGGATTTTACCACACAGTGTGCTGATTTTAGGGGAGCCGTGACATGATCAGGTTTGCAATTTGAAAACTCACTCCACCAATAGTTTGTAGAGTAACTTGGAACAGGTAAGACAGCAAAAACAGGAAGGATCTCCTGGGATGGTGTTTAGTGAACACTATTTACTTGGTAAAATCTTACTAATTTAGACTTTGTTTTTTGAAAATTTGTGGTGACTTAGTGCTCAAACCTTTTCCTACCAGTGAAAATGACTTCCCCATATGAACACAGATTGTAGAGCTTGGCTTTCCAGTACACACATGTTGGTCCCACTCAAAAGAGGTAAACAGATTCTGCTAAAAGAAACCTTTATAGTGCTTCAGAAAATGTATGCAGTTTTCTCTGTCCACTATTTTTGTCAGAGTTGGGGAGGGGTTCTTTGTTTTTGAGTGTGTGTGTGTGTGTGTGTGTGTGAGAGAGAGAGAGAGAGAGAGAGAGAGAAAGAGAGACAGAGAGAGAAAAGAGGCAGGGAGGGGAGAAGAGCGGGGCGGGGCGGGGCGGGGCGAGGCCAGGCGAGGCGAATACTAACAATCTGTAATGAGAAGAAAGCTAAATGATCTAGTTCAGTGTTTTCAAAAATTTCTGTACTTATTCCCCACAGTAATGAAAACATGTTCCACTAGACCCAGAATACAGATATACACATAAAAATCAAAAGTGAAGTATTTTACAAAAAAAAAAAAAACAGAAACAACCCAAAATACCTATTCTTCCTGTATATAAGGAGCCCTACTTTTTACCATATTCAATTTCATTTTTAGAATGCTTGTCAAGACCCTGTAAACTGATTTCCTGACTGATTGAGTTGTTGCCTGCAGTTTGAAAAATACTCATTTAGTTCAACTTTCATTCTGATTCAGAAAGTTTTTCCTAATAATAGATTAGTAAAGCAATATCCCTAAATTAGTACATGGATCCCTTTCTCTGTAGACCCCGCCTTTCTGATGCAATGTCCCAAGCATATCTTTGTAATTCTTTTACATACAGACCAAGGAGCTCCTGATAACAGGTGTACACAGAGAAGACCTCATTGAGCTGAGAATCAGTGGTCTGGATAAAGCAGAATCTTGGCCTCTCAGACTCCATGGATTTTCTACTAGAAAATCTTGCAAGTCTAAATAGATCCAAATTTAAAGTCCAAATAATAGCTCTGAAAGATTAAAAGCTGGGGTGTGTGATAGAAAGAACCTTGTCACAGGATTTGAGAGACCTGAGCTTCCCAAATACTGAGCCACAGAGCAATTGCATCAAAATCTCCTGGAGACCTTTTTAATGTATAAATTCCTGGGCCTCAATCCCAGAATTATGATGGAAATATGAACATTTTTAAAGCTCCCTGCATGATCCACATGTGACCATGATTAGAAGCCTCTGCTCTGGGCTTTATGAACCCTGGGAAATTCTAGAGAATGGTCAGGAGATCTGTCTCCCTGCCATGACTGTTATGGAGAACAAATGAAATACTGGATGTAAAAGCCCCAAAACAGTCAAAAGTCCTGCAGATGCAAGATGCTTTATGCAAAGCATAAAGGTATGTCTCATGCTGTCTCCTGGCTCACCTTGAAAATTACTAATAAGAGCTGGGTGTTTAAAAAGAGAGCTTCTATCGTCGATGGGCATTTGAGTTGGTTCCAGGTCTTTGCTATTGTAAACAATGCTGACTGGATAGGGAAAATGTGGCACATATACACCATGGAATATTATGCAGCCATCAAAAACGAAGAGTTTGGGTCCTTTGTAGGGACATGGATGAACCTGGAAACCATCATTCTCAGCAAACTGACAGAAGAGCAGAAGATCAAACACCACATGTTCTCACTCATAGGCGGGTGTTGAACAATGAGAACACATGGACACAGGGAGGGGAGCACTACACACTGGGGTCAGTTGGGGGGAAATAGGGGAGGGAGGGTGGGGGGTGGGAAGCTGGGGAGAGATAGCAAGGGGAGAAATGCCAGATGTAGGTGATGGGGAGGAAGGCAGCAAATCACACTGCCACGTGTGTGCCTATGCAACAATTTTGCATGTTCTTCACATGTACCCCAAAACCTAAAATGCAATAAAATAAATAAATGGGGGGAAAAAAAGAGAGCTTCTTTTTTTGTGATAAGTTTGCACATTTAGCTCTTGTTGATACCAGAAAATTCCTAGAACTTAGTAAGACTGTTTTACGTAAATTTTAACAAGTGTTAGAAAATGAAGCCCTCAATTAAAACTTTAGCCTCTCTGAAAGGAAATAACACTGTGTGCTCTAGTTATTACCTGTGGGAAACAATTATTTGTTTGTGTGCTTGTTTTTCTCTGCCTTACAAATGTATATCAGAAGAAAGATATGAGAAAGTTCACCTTATATATCCTACGAGCAGGTGAAGCCTAAATGAATCGGTCCTAAAATAGATGATAAATGTTAAGCTAATGCTTTTTGACAAGCATTTGTCTTGGAAAAAGAGAAAGACATAGAATGTGCAGTTTTTGAGGACAAGATGTTAATGGTTTCTCAAGCTATTTATGAAAAAACTTAGTTCTTTCATGGTGCTTATCAAGTAGAGATTTTTATTTAATAACTATTAGATGTGTACTAGGGCTTATAGAAATCACATCCTGTCTAAGAATTATATATCAAATCCCATACTTTCTGAGTGAGACAATTTGGACAGTGTCTATGGTTAGTGATCTACATAGTTAAATTTTCATTTAAAAAATTAGCAAACAATGCTTTCTCAATGGTTTGATATATTATAAAGAATTTTTAACTGAACTATAGAATTAGAATATTCACTTCTATTGCTTCTGATAGAGCATCGAAAATATAAATCTAGAACCAATCACACAGACTACACACTGTACTGGAAACACAGTGAGAGCTAAGAAACACATTGAGAGATGCTTTATTAAAAGCTTAATATAAATTTTCAGAATAGAAAGCCTAATACTTGTAAGGAAAATACTTAAAGCAAGGTCTAGAATGGAAGAATAAATTTAGTTAGACAAAGAGACCAATGCTAAGTATGGCTAAGATTATTATCTTTGATAGACCTATGTCTAAACAATTACTTTCCAACTTTCCCCCAATATCTCAATAAGAAAAGTTGCTATGGAGTATTTTCTTTTCATTTTCCATAGCTAGATATAATCGACACCTAGCTGCGTTGTCAACCTCAGATAAACTTTGGAATGTGCTAATGTAGGGAATATACTAAGAATCAGGAGTCCAGAGGATGTTGACTACCATTTTTTTGTCTTCTTTCCTTTTATTCCATTACTGACTAGATAATAACAACAGAAATATGTGTTGGGCAGCACTTTATAGTTTATCAATCCCCATTATATGTATTATCTTGTTTTACTTTCATGGTAACCTGATGAGATAGGTAGGATCTGTCTCTGGAAAAATACTTCTAAGATAAGCTAAATATGATGAGATGTTTAAGAAGAAAAGGTGCTGGGGAAGGAAGGACACGTTTCTACTGATCAAAGAAGTTACTAGCACTAAACTCACTCCTTGGATTTATTACCAGAGTTCTGAGTTTCATCTCATAGTATAGCAAAATATTCCATGCAAGAAACCACTACAATTCACCAGCAAAAGAAAGTTGCCAAAATAATGAATGAAAAAGCATTTCCATCATGGTCGTCTCAGACAATGAGATTCCTCCACAGAGAAACAACATAGCATATTGCCAAGTCAAATAACATGAAAATACCAAAATAGTCAAAATGGACAATTTTATATGGTTTAATTTAAAAAGAAGTCATTTTTTTACATTTAGCTGTGTAAACTTGTGTCTGAGCCCTCACTCTACCATTGCTTTGTTATGTGACCTTGACCAAGTTTATTTAACTTTTTCAACCCATTTTCTTTTTTTTTTTTCCCATTTATTTTATTGCATTTTAGGTTTTGGGGTACATGTGAAGAACATGCAAGATTGTTGCATAGGTACACACGTGGCAGTGTGATTTTCTGCCTTCCTCCCCATCACCCACATCTGGCATCTCTCCCCTTGCTATCTCTCCCCAGCTCCCCACCCCCCACCGTCCCTCCCCTATTTCCCCCCAACTGACCCCAGTGTGTAGTGCTCCCCTCCCTGTGTCCATGTGTTCTCATTGTTCATTCAGCCCATTTTCTTATCCATAGTAAATAAACAAAATAATGCTTAAGTCATAGGATGGTTGGGATGATGAAAAATGTGATGTAATGAATATCCAATCCGCAAACTATCACCACTATGTAAAAACGTGAGTTACTGAATTGGATCAGCAGTGGGTTAACTGGTTATTTGTACAGTCTGAGACATCTCAGTCTTCCCAGGTCAATCTGTAGCCCATTACTTCTGCCTATGAATCATTTTGAGTTCTTCCCATTCCCTCAACCCAACATCCAATCATTCATTTAGCTTTTCCTACTTTATCTCCTAAATAATTCTTTAATCCACTATTTTTCTACTTCTTCATTTCTATAGCACTGTCCTCTTTTAGGGCTCCTATCATATCTCTTGACTAAATTGTCACCATGGTCTCTAAACTGGTGTCCTTGTGTCTAGTCTTTGCTCTTCACTTCATCTTCCCTGCCATGTACAAATCTAACACCGTAAATGTTTCACTAAAACCTTACATTTGCTTCCCAGTAATCTGCAGAATGAAGTCCAAGACACTTCCATGGAACAAGGGAACCCATGATCTGACCCTTACTTATCTTTTTAGCCTCATCTCCTGTCACTGTCTTCTTCTTATTTAGTGTTATTAACAAGTAGCAAATGTGTTTATTTCTTTATACACAGCATCCATTTCATCCTTCTGTGTGTGACTTTGGAAGACATCATCTGAATAGACATTAAAGGTTTTTTATCTGACCAGGCAATTGCTCTATGGCAGTAATTCCCCAGATAAATCCCCTTACCTTACCCCAGTTACCTCCCTTAAGGGCTAGAGAAATTTTTTAAAATGTATATATGGGAAGTTGTCAAGGCAGACAAGAGAGATGTGACACCCCCAAGTCATCTTCCTACAGAACTGTGATGTGGCTTTGTTTTTAACCTGGATACTTGAATTAAGGAGATTGATGCCACAGCCATTATACCAAAATGTGTTTTAAAGGGCTATAGGAGGAAGCATCAGTCTGGATGTTACAAAATTACTGTGCTATCTAGTGTGCTTCAGAGCCCTTAACTAATAAAGCTTAAACAATGACTCACGACCCCTTTATACCCCAAGACAAGCTGGTATCCTGGTCATGAAAGTTCATCAAGGTTTTTATTTTTGATCCAGAAGGACATGCAGGTGAAGGATAATTTGGTGTCTGGGGGTGAATAGAAAGAGTATACAATGTTTTAGTATTACTACTCAATACCACTGATATCTTTATGGTATTAGCCATGTCTTGAGAGAAAAGGCAGTGTGAGTCTGTACACTCTTGGACTGAAGCCCAGTTCTCCAAGTAAGATTTTGATTGTTTTGCAGTTCGTCCAAGACCACCTGACCTTAATGTTGGAATTCACCTGAGTAGTCTAGAAGGTATAAGTCGCCTTTTTTCCTCCCTCCATGCAAATCTTTTCAACTAGGAAAGATCTGACGTTTCTCAAACATAGATAATTTCAAAATACAGGAATCACGAACTTATGTCTCAATTTTTTTTTAAATTGGCATTATATAGTAGGAAAAAATACTAGGCCTGTAGTCAAGCTCAAATATATTTAAATCTTAGTCCCATTTATTCACCATGGGGTCTTACATGAGTCAGTTAATCTCTCAGAACCTCTGGCTACCCATGTGTAAAAAGCTGATGGATAATACCTATCCATCAGGATTTATTTAAGGATTAAACAAGATAAGGTATGGGAAAGGGTTTAGCATTGTATTAAATAATTAGCACAGAGTAGGAACTATGTCTGTTTTTTTCTTTATCATTGTTGGTAATTATCAAGCTCTTTATTTCTATTTCTGCTTCTGAAATAACTAGTTTGGGGTTTTTTCCCCCTTCTGCTTAGCTTTGAAAGCTGCAGGTCCAGCAACAGCACTGCGGCTGTGTAATAGAAACAGATGGATGACTAGACAAGCCAGAGGAAAAATAGGAAGGCTCCATGAGGGAGACATGACAGAGGGCTTGGCTGATTGACTGTAATTTACAGCATCCATCATCATAAGTCCAGGGACAGATACTCTGTATTCTAAGTCTGACTCAGGCTCTGATTCCTTCCAAGGTGTTAAGCAACTCATTTAGTATCTGACAAAGAGTCATCATAATGCTCAGCATAGCTGGGTTGCCTCTGCCAAGATAATCTATCATTCACTGTTTTTACACATTAATGCAAAAAATACGTATATTGAGTTCCTATAGAGTGAGAGAGTTAAATTGGGATTTGTGGATATATTTAGGCAGCCTGTAAACTTCCAAGAATGTTATACACAGATTGGTAGATATGTTTTGCCTGTATTTTATGAGAGGATTTATAGCTTTTATTAGATTCTCACTGGAGTTTGTGACCAAAAAGAGATTAAGGGTCACTGCTACATGGTGTAAGACTTATTATACCATGTTCATGAATATGTTTTTCCTAGAATCTTAAAAGACGTACCCTGATGAAAAAAGGATTGGAACCGTGCACCGTTTATGTGAACTGCACCATGTTCTAATAAGAATTTTACTACATTTGATTCTCAATAACAGAATTCAAGCAAGTTGCTTCTTAATTGCTGATGAAACATGCTTGAGTTTATGGTACTCTTCTCCTAACCATAAACTTTTCCTCACTCTCTCATATTTCATGAATGAAACACTGTTTGGTTATCTCAAATGACAAGTGCCTTGAGGACAAAAAACCAAGACTTGGAGTTTTATCACCCACAGTGTTCAGGTAGCCCAGCATCCTTGCATATGCATTATTTATAAATAAAACCTGCTAAATACTGGGGAGTGGCCTCAGGCAGACAATGACAGCAAGCTATTTCAGACGTGGCTCACCATTGGCCATTAGCTGAATGGTAGAGGGTGCACCATAGTGGTGGGGTGGGTTTGGCTGGAAATTGATGGCTGAGAGGATTTGAAGTGAAAAACCAGAAGTCGTCTCTGTCACTCTGTCACTAAAATAAAACTGACAATTCAGAAATAGAAACAGTACTGCTTTTGCCCTTGCCCTCTGATTGTTTGGCTGGATATATTCTGTAACAAGGGATTCCCTGAAAGGTCTAGAGTAATGCCCCTCTCCCCCACCATCACCAGGGGACACCCTCCACAAAGATGCCTGATAACAGACCTCTTCATATTCTTTAGAGGTGAAGCCTACTTTAAAAGTGAGCACTTGGTGGAAAGGGAATATTTGGTTCCCATTTGCCAATCACTGACAGTTCTTGCTATTGTTTTTTTGTTTTCTCTCTTCATTCAATTTATTTTCTTTATAACAATGCTAGCAAGAAAATTGAGTAGACCAGAGAGAACAGACCAGATACAGCAGATGTTCCCAGGAGTGCCGAAAGAGAGGAGAATAGGGATGCATGAGGGGATCACCAAACAGTATGTTAGCTGAGTTCAGCATGTGCATGGGCAAGGCACTGTGTATACCACATGCCCACTCCTCAGCCACCCATCCAGACAGAGTGAAAAGGGGGCAAGAATACAGGCCTCGGGTTTCCATGAGCCTAAATGTGACCACAGCGTCATCACTTCCTATCTATGCCACGCTGGCAGACTGCAGGACTTCTTGGAGAGGTCTTCCTCATCTGCAAAGTGGAGATGCTTCTAACCCACTTCACGGTGTAGTGCTGTGAGTTTCATGTGATAGTACATGAAAAGTACATGGCAGGTATTTTAAAAATGCTAGCTTAAATTTAGCTCTCCTTATTTCACAGAATCTCATTTTCTGGGAGATTAAGATGTGTCCTTTTAAAACCTCATATCTGATGATAAGATTTCTAATTTGTAATATATGTATATGTATTCTTATTAGTACGTTTCTTAAACAAAGATAATGACACATAACTTAATCTATATTTTGATGATGAAAAGTTACATTTTTGTAACTATTTAAAACCATTTAAAATGCACTTTTACATTGATCATCGTTTAGAATATCAATTAACATGCTGTGCTATAATTCAGCTATTAGACACTGTTGTTCTGCTTCGGGCTGGTGGCCTGAAGATAAAAACTCTCTGGTTTTCCGCAGTGTATGATGTGTCATTTCCTGTCTGGCAGCTCCCATTAATATTATGTTTAAATTTGCCCCCTTGGCTCATTCTAATTTTCTGCTGATTTTCTAGTCTGGAAAAGGAGATTAACAAGATTTTAGCTGACCTTAAAACAGGAGGGAAGAGGCATTGAGTGGGTGTGAGGGTCTCTTTGGTGTTGTATGGACTCGCCATGCCTTATCTCATTTTTCCTTCTACCTCTTTACTTACTTTGCTGTATTTTTAGAGTGTTCATTGTATTTATGATACATGCTCTTTTATAAGTGCAGATTAGCAAGTAAGTATTTAGTGGAGGTTCTTGTCTCAGTGATGGAAGAAGTCTTAATTTAAAAGCTCCTGGTTTGGTCACATAGCCCACAGGGATGAAGGTCACTTTTGACAGCTGAGCCTTTGCTTGGCTTGAAGCCTGCTTCTCACCATAGTGAATGTTCCACCTGCAGTCAGGATACTGAATTAGGGTCACCAATGGGCACAAGATGAATCAGATAAGATGAATGCCTTTGAGCAACTTAAAATCTGAAAGAACAAGACAATATAAACTGTAATATGAGGCAAAATTGGATATGTTTTATAATGAAGTCTTAAGTGAAATTTAGAAGAATCCAAGGAAAAAAAAACCTATTTCAAAATCCAGCTTCCAGCAGGTATAGTGGGGCATTTCTGAGCCAGCTTGAGAAAGGGAAGGTTTCTCTAGCCATAGTTTGAAAACAAGGTCATCCAAAGAGAGAGTCATCCAAGAAGAACCCAATACGTAGACCACAAGTGTGCAGACTTGTTTAGGGAATAGAAAGAATTTTTGTTTGATTTCAGAGTGGAGTGCTTAAAGAGTTATAGTGACATATAAAAAGAGAAATATAGCAGACCAGGTCCTAATGCCATGCCAAGTAAGGAGTTCTGGGTTCTGGTGACTTCATAACAGATTGAATTCTGCTGAAATCACAGAGGTTTGCTCTAGTTAAACCAAATGGTAGAAGTGAGCAAGATGTGTGGAGGTATTAGATGGCCAGCACATCAGCAGAAGGGACTAGAACTAGCCTCCGGTTCCAGTTGAGTTTCAGAGGAGAAATATCTGGGCCAGCTTGACTAGGATGCTAACAAACTTTTGAATTAAGCATATAATTTCTCTTGTAAATGTGACTATTTTAGAAAAAAAATACATTTGTGGAAAGCACCACACAATTAGCTTAATTCAGATTTGGCACTTGGATCTTGGCTTCTCTGCAGACCCCATTTCTAATGATACCTTATTCTGTTTTTTTCATCATTATTAAAGTTACCCTTTACTTTCCTTCTGCCTTTGAAGTTATAATCTCATCAGTTGAAAGTCTTTTTAGAGCACTTAACAGAAAATTTAATCAAAATGCTAGGCAAAATTTCATCTAAAAAGCTATTAGCGTCACTGGAAATGTGAGTCAGATTTTCAGGAAATACTATTCAGCCAAATAGGGTTCACTACACTGTTCTAGACATTTAGAAAGTAATTAGATATATTTGGTATAGAAGTAGATAGAAAAACCATACTCAAAAAACCCAAAACTACTTTATATGCTGGAGTACTACAGAAACTAGTTATGAGTTTGTATTCTCTCTAGATAAATATATCAACATTTATTTTTCTATGTATTTATATACAGTTATTTATTACACATATACACCCACTCACGTTTAATGAAGCAACTTGGTAAAGTGTACTAAACTGAAGTAAAGGGATGAAAGTTGGAGACCAGGCTGCTCTAAAATTTTCTGTGTGGCTGTGAGCCTGCTGCTTGAATCTCCCTCAGTTTTGCTCATCTTACTGAACCAAACATTAATCTCTTCCCTGACGTTATGTAAGTTAGCTACCCATTAGCTGTGTCTTATCATTGCCCCTTTCTCATCCTTCGGTGGAAGCTGGTTAAAAGTCCTCATACAAGAACCATAATTTTTTGCTTAAATTAGGATTTTAGTAAGAAAAAGAAGGAAACAAAAACTTTAAAGTCTTCTTCAGCCATCATCTTTTGGGGAAAAAAGGAATTCAGTAAGTCATAGTATAGATTTTTTTTTTTTTTTTTTGGAAACAGAGTCTTGCTCTGTCCCCAGTGGCGCAATCTCGGCTCACTGCAACCTCCGCCTCCTGGGTTCAAGCAATTCTTCCGCCTCAGCCTCCTGAGTAGATGGGATCACAGGTGCGTGCCACTACACCTGGCTAATTTTTGTATTTTTAGTAAAGTCGGGGTTTCACCATGGCCAGGATGGTCTTGATCTCTTGATCTCTTTACCTCATGATCCACCCGCCTCAGCCTCCCAAAGTGCTGGGATTACAGGCGTGAGTCACCGCGTCCGGCAATATATTTTTTTAAATTCCATTGATTTTAAGGATTATCCTGCAGTCGAACTTTACATTCATATTCAATTTCTCAAAAATATTTGTTGCATTAAAAGGATTTAAATAATGGCATTTGCAGTGACCTGGATGGAATTGGAGACTGTTATTCTAAGTGAGGTAACTCAGGAATGGAAAATCAAACATTGTGTGCTCTCACTCATAAGTGGAAGCTAAGCTATAAGGATGCAAAGGCATAAGAATAATGCAATGGACTTTGGAAACTTGGGGGGGAAAAGGTGGGAGGAGGGTAAGGGATAAAAGACTATAAACTGGGTACAGTGTATACTACTCGGGTGATGGGTGCACCAAAATCTCAGAAGAAATTATTCATGTAACCAAGCACTACCTGTTCCCCAAAAACCTATGGAATAAAAACTAAAAATTAGAAAATATATATTTGTTATGGTAAGTCATTGATTTTGATAAGTTTCTGCATGCATGATTTATTTAGTCTTCATAGCTAACCTGAGGGATAAGATCCATTTTGTGGATATGAATGCTGCGGCTGAGATAAGTGTAAGTTTATTCCTAGTAACATGACTAGTAAATGGCAGAACCAGGTAAGTATGTGGGACTAGAGCTCAGGGCTGCAGAGAAGAGATAATGGGGTTTGAAAACAGCAGCTAGTTGACTTCCAAAGAGCCAAGCTTCCCTTCTGTGTAGTGCAGAGCTGTTGCTGGGGAGTGGCTTCACAGCCAGGGACTTTGTTTCCAGTGTCTCATATCTAGGTGAGGCCACATGGTACACAAGCCAAACTCCTGCTGGTCCATAGTATATAAGCACAATTCTGTCTCTTCCTGGCTGAAGTAGTAAAGTATCTGAGGTGACTTCCTTACATTCTCTTCCTTTTCCACGGTAATCTTGGAGGCCATGTCTCAAAGGTGATAGCTTCATGGGAGAAGCCCATGTGAACAGATTGGATGGACACAAGAAAAAGATGTAAGAGCACTCCCTGATGGTTTGGCTATGGAAAAGAAAAATCAAAGATACATCTTAGGTTTCTAGATGGAGCATCTCGGAGGATGATGGCCCCAGTTTACTTGAAGAGGGAACCCTGGCAAAAGAACTGGCTGGAGAAGAAGATGATGGATTCAGCTTTAGTTTATACATGCCTCATGCTAACATGAGATTATGTTGATAGATTATTAAAAATTAACTAAGATGTTACAGAATCTTAGAGTTAATGTTATTCGGCAGAAGGTGTCCCAGTAGTCCAGTTGTGTTGCTATAAGGAAATACTTGAGACTGGGTAAGTTAGAAGGAAAAGCAGGTGTATTTGGCGTCCAGTTCTGCGAGCTTCACAATAAGCACAGCACCAGCATCTGCTCCTGGTGAGGACCTCAGGCTGCTTCCGCTCTTGGCAGAGGATGAAATGAAGCCAGTGTGTGCAGAGATCACATGGCAAGAGAAAGCAAGAGAGAGGAGGGGAGGATATGCCAGGTTCTTTTTAACCAGTTCTCATAGAAACTAACAGAGTGAAAACTCATTCACTGCTTTGGGAATGATACCAAACCATTCATGAGGGATCCATCCCCATGACCCGAACACTTTCCACTGGGCGCCACCTCCAACATCAGTGATCAAATGTCAACATGAGATGTGAAAGACAAACATCCAAAGTGTAACAGAAGGAATTGGAAAGCATAGTGTTAGATGGTTTGTGAAGAGATGTGGATTTTCCTCCCCTTTTTGTATTAACAAAAGGAGAGAAAGACCTTACCATTTGAAATGGGTTGGATTCTTTACTTTTATATGGTGGATGCTATGACACTTTACTATTTCTCAACTCTCAATTAAAATGGTAATTATCATTATATCAATAAATGATATTAATTTTTGCTTGGGTAGCATTTCATGTATATATCCAAACCCATTTTCTCATTTAATGTAATAATCATGTGAAGAAGGCATAGAAACAGTATTCTTGAGAGATTAAATGATTTTTTTCTATATTACACAGCTGGTTAGATCTCAGTAAAGCTAAAATCTGATGTCATGTCTGACTGACAATGTAACAAAACTCTGTGAGGGTTTGAGTTCAGGAATTATGGAGATTAAAAAGAAGGCTCTAGGCTCTAAATTGGTTTAAATTCCAATTAAGATTGTCAAAATTGGCATATTTACATATTGCCACAATTGGAAAACTCTGAAGTACTAAAAACTCAGAACTGGCTTATTACTGTCACAACTAGAAAACTTTTAATAGTTAAAAATTGTTCAGGAATTCCGCTGTTCTGGTAAATTAAATATTCTAGTTAGGGAAAGTTTGCATTTCATAACTCAAACACAGATCATAATTTAAATGCTAGCTTTTAAACAATTATACAGCATAGTACTTTTAACACTAAAATAATACTCACTAATTTTGTCTTTTGTTGTGGTAGAAGACATTCTAGTTATTTATTTAACTTATCATAGTGCATATTATACAAATTAATTGCTATTGCTTTGAAGTTTTCCGGCATTAGGTAATAGACATTGCTGATAGGGAAAAAAATGGAGGATGTCACTTTCCTGTCCTTCTACTTTCTCTACCTCTCTAGTACCTTCAACGACTGCCCATTCCACCTAGAATCTAGGTCTTTTTTTTTTTTTTTTTTGAGTCAGAGTCTTGCTCTGTCACCCACACTGGAGTGCAGTGGCACAGTCTCAGCTCACTGCAGCCTCTGCCTTGTAGGCTCAAAAGATACTCCTACCTCAGCATCCCTAGTAGTTGGGGTTACTGGCACATATCACCATGCCCAGATATTTTTTGTATTTTTAGTAGAGATGGGATTTTGCTATGTTGGCCAAGCCAGTTTCCAACTCCTGAGCTCAAGCCACGTGCCCACCTCAGCCTCCCAAAGTGCTGGGATTACAGGTGTGAGCCACTGCACCTAACCTAAAATCGAAGGTCTTTAACTTGACTTTCTAAAACTTGCGTGATTGGCCCCTGACAACCTCATCTCATGTCACTCTTCACCTCAAACACCATGCAATTATACATATATACCCCTTTGATGAGTAGATAACTAAAGTGGGTGACAGTGGCTGAATGGAAGGAGGGTTTTAAGTTTTTAGTAACTGGTCTCTAATTGCACAAAATTAGAGGGTGACATTAGATGCTGTATCTCTAGCCTAGAAAAGTCTCTGGCACATGATAGATGCTCAACAGGTTCCTTTTCTACTGACCACTGAATGAGAAGAGGAAGATATCTTCTGATAATGATGCCAAATGCTCCAGAGCTTGTATGACTCTAAGCATTGAATGAAATGCTAGAGTTTTATCCATGCCCAATGCTGAACAACTGGCAAAGAAAATATGACCAGTGATGAGAAAAATTATCATTCTAATCTTGCCAGGTGAATATGAGGACCTAGGATCTGAGAATCATTAGTAGAGCGACAAATATGTATTTAAATGTTTGAAACAGAAGATCTGCAAGTAAAGACAGAGAATAATGATGACCGTTTAAAAGTCTGAGGGGAAGCCTTAATAAATCTGCAAGCCTGCCAAGGGTTAATTTTCCAAGAGAATTGACTTGAGGAAAGACTAAGGGAGAGCAGGTGTTCACTATAACTTGATAGATTTATGTGATCCAACAGGATGAATTTCATGACAGTGAATTTATGTTACCTATTGTGATTTATAGCCAAAGGATGGATGGATGGAGGACAGATGAATAAATAGATTGATGGTCATTATTATAAATCTTGCACACACAATCAATCCACATGGATCCTAGCAGCCTTTAAGGCCTCTCCAAATAAATTAGAACATATACTGCATATTTAGTTTCCTTTTTAAAACCTTTTATTTCTATGTGTGTTTATCTGATAGCTGATTATTTCAAAAATAACTTTATATGTGTATATTTTTAACTATTTAAATCATTTCCATCCCCTTTTGAAAGTACACTTCATAGATCCTTACTAAATAAAGTTGGCTAATAGTCTGTGGTATATAGAAAGGGCAGTACCATGTAATCTCCTACTTTACCTCTCTGCCTCCATGTAGTAGGTTAGAATTAAACCATAAGCATTCTAATGGGAAATATGTTCCAGCTCTCTTTTTTTTTTTTTTTAAGACAGAGTCTTACTCTGTCGCCCAGGCTGGGATACAGTGGCGTAATCTCAGCTCAGTACAATCTCTGCCTCCTGAGTTCAAGCAATTCTCCTGCCTCAGCCTCCTGAGTAGCTGGGACTACAAGCACACACCACCGTACCCAACTAATTTATTGTATTTTTAGTAGAGACAGGGTTTCATCATGCTGACCAGGTTGGTCTAGAACTCCTGACCTCGTGATCTGCCTCCCTTGGCCTCCCAAAGTGCTGGGATTACAGGCATGAGCCACTGCACCTGGCCACCAGCTTTCTTTTTAAATTGACCTTTGAAGAATTTAACTTGAACAATTAAATGATTCATGTAGTAAGAATTTACAGATTTTACTGAAGGACTGGCTCCTTATTCTCTGAATGAAATATAAAAAGGAAAGGGCATATAGAAAAGCATTTCTGGTGTTATCGAGTTCACTTTCTTTTTAATTTATTTTCTTGTGGAAAATGGAGGTTTTTTTAAACCTCATTTGGTTTGGTGAATTACAATTCAATTTAATTTTTCTGTTTATGTCTAAGAAGTCTATCTGAGCAGGACCATTAATTTAAATGCTTTCTACAAATCATCGTCAGGCCGGCAAGGGATTGGAGATGGAAGGGTGTGAAGAAAATGACTGTAGAGGGAGAAAGTGAAGGAGAGAAAAAGAAAGTAACCTTGATCTGTACAAGTTAATTTACCTAGCGTTTAAAGTATTCTCTTTCATGCAAAACTTGTGTGTCTCCCAACTAGGCTGGGCAGGAAACTCCAAATGCTGTGATATCTCTAGCCCTAGTAGAAGCAGCACTGACCTCCTTTCAGGTCACACTGGGAAGATCAAGCGACCAATTAAAGTTTATAATAGACTTGCAAAAAGAGAATGCTTCATCAATGCTGTGTTTTCCTGCTGCACGAGAGAGTTATATTTCTCGTCGTGAGTGTTTTAATCCCCGCTTATCTTTTGTGATAGATGTTAGTCAGTGACACTTCTTGAGACTGAGTTTGGTTTTGTTTTTATTGCTGTAACCAAGGAAAGCTTGAGGTTTTGAAATTTTGATTATTTTCAAATCTTGATGTCATATTTTTCTTTTTAAAGGAATAGAACTATGAGGCTTCTGTGTCATTTAGTGTCTTTTATGTGATGCATTAAAAGAGCTGATTTCTGGTTGTTTTATAACTATCAAATTCCAAGAAAAGCAAGAAAAATCTGCATAAAGTGATGCACAATAGATTTTAGGTGTTGTACTGTGTTTTTATACTTATTATACCTTACAAAAACCTTTTATGATATGGAGAAAACTGAGACTCAGAGAGGTCAAGAAACTTGTCCTAGGAAGTAGTAAAGATGACATTTGAGATCTTTCCAATCTCAAAGCTCATACTTTGCAATTATGTCTATTTCCCATGGATCAGGACAAAGTACTGTTCTCACAGCTTCACAGAAATTGATCAGCTGCTTAAAATTCTTCCCAATTATATTCACCTTCATCATTACGTTAATATTGGCACAGCAAACACCAAGTCCTTTTGCAGCAAATCTATTTCATGACCATCGTTTTAAACATTTTCTTCTATGTCACCAAAAGACCAAATATTTCTGTTTAAAAAAAATGTCATTTTTAGCCCCTTGAAGTTCCTAATTGCCCTCCAGAAATCTCCATTTTACTGTCTCAGCAAGAATTTCCATATACCAAATCTGAACTTCAAGTTGCCATGTATATCAGACCTTTTTGCAGTCTATGGCTAATGGAGTGTGTCCTTAAGATTTCTCCCAAAAGGTTCGGTGTTCAGCTCTGAATGATGAGGTATCATCTTGTAAAGCAATTTTGTGCATACTAAGTACAGAGATCACCTGGATTTCCTTTAAGTAAGTAAAAATGTAGGTGAAGCATTCAGGCCAAAACCACATGCCGACCAACTTTAAACAGTTCATTTTGGTTAGAATTGCAAATATGTAGAACAGCTTGTAAACATTTACTGAGTGACTTCCTTGCACCAGATACTGCTGGACACTGAACTCTTCTCTTCCTGCTTCCTGACACTTGCCTTTGTGAAACATCTCTTATATCCTAGGCAGTAGTCTATGTGCAGGAAATCATAAATACCCTAAAAAATCATTGGACCGACTGTCCTCCATCTTAACTGGTCTTTCTGTAAGAACTTCTGATGACAATCTGAATTGGATTACAGTGACTATATTTAAAACCTAGAGGAAAAGCTGATATACAAAGCATCTTAATCTTTTCTGACAGAAATACAGTGAGCATCATAATGAATAGATATAGCCAGTCTAGGGTTGCTGTCAATATGCGGCATTGTGCCCAGGGCAATTAAATTTGCCTGTTTTTTATTACTGAGACCAAATATTTGGCCTGGGTTCCTGCAGAAAATAAGTAATTCCATTACATGTGATTCACCTTTGAGTAACCCTCCAAGTTAATGAAGACTCAAGCTGAAAATTTATATTTATTACAGAAATAATCCATTTAGCAAATATTTACTGGGTCCCTGTATGTTCGCTGGGCAGTGTGTAAAGATTTAAACATGCAAAATACCGCCTTTATATATAACAAATGTGCAGCCTAACTTGCCTAAAAATATCTCTCCATTTTTTCAAAAACATCACATTCTTGTTTTTTGTTTTTAATAAGAGGATAAAATGAATTGTGATGACTAACAAAAGATATTCCAAGTCATAAGAAGCTTGGACTCTGGAGTCAGGCAGAGGGAGTTTTAAAATGTGATCTGCTATTTATCACCTGTGCGACCTGGTGTCAGGTGCTTCTTATGCGCCATGATATAGAATCAATATGATAATAGCTCCCATCTTATCAGATGGCTTGGGCTGAGATAACAAAGTTCCTGATAAGTTTCCTGAAATATCACAAGTACTCAGTACATTATGTCTATTAATTTTTTAATGATATGTGTTTTGGGCTACTTTGAGTTTTCGATGTATCATTGTGCACATTCTCCACCTAAAATGTAATGAGGTCTTTGCACACCCCTCACTCTGAGTCTCTGCTCTCTGGCCAAAGGCCTATGTATTGAGATTGGTCCATCTGGGTATAGTTTGGGGCTCCTTCTCCTCCTTCCCTAATACATCTATATACACAAACAAATATCAAAAAATTGGACACCAATGAAATGTAAATTGCAAACATCAGAAAAAGTCATTCGTTTTCAAAAAATTAAGCAGCATTTTAATAAATTGTTAAACTGATGACATGTCTACTGTGCACAAGATACTGCAATAATTACCATGACCACTCTGTAAGAAGTTGCTTGACTATGGAGCCAAACAGACCTAGCTCAACATCTTGGTCTTGTTACTCATTTGTTTAGTGACTTTGAAAGAGAAACTTACTTTGATTCTGATTCTTAATCCAAAGACAGGCATTAGGAATACCTTCTGGGGTTGCTGAAAGAATTAGTCTGCATTAAAGTGCTTGGCACAGCACCTGGCACATGCAAGGGTCTCAGTAAACAAGAGCTGCCTTTCCCTCACTCCTAGTGATTACAGGGAGACAATTAAGGTTGTCCCTCCAAACTTCATATCTTGTGAGAACAGGAATCTTATATGGAAAGTAGCACATTACCTCTTAGATTCTTTATCAATGTTGCTGCAAATGACAGCTGGAAGGTAGTCAAACTGGGTTTTAAACACAGATCTTTGGATTCTGAGGAAGGCCACATATTTTGCTCCTTTCTACTCTGTCACCCTATTTCAGTTTTTGGAAGTGTGCTTTTGCATGCTTCTGGGCGAGATATGTGAGAAATGGATTGCATTCCACTATTAACGGGGTTCTACATATTGATCCTAAAGAGCGGTCATTGCCAACACACCTCCTCTTCCTAAAGCTCCTTTTCTTCTCCAGAGCTCTAGTTTACTCCTAGAGCTGGCTTTGTACATAGTCCTTGCCTTGTCCAAGTTCTTTTTAAAAGCACAGTGGGGGATTCGAAGCAAGTGCACCGCAGGAACATGATCTCCAAAAGTCATGCCTTTTCAACAATTTTAAAGGCAGTATATGTATATGGAGGTTCTAACCCCACAATAAAGAACTATTAGAAAAAGCAATGTGTAGCAAGACTATGAGGCGAGTAGGAAAGGTGGGCAAAAAAGAAGGGCTTTCAAAGACAGAACACCCTCTCCCACAGGCTCCCCCTGCTCCAGTGTCAGAACCTGGCTTTGTGTTTGGCTCTTCTCCTCTGGGTTCTATCTGCCCCACCTCTCTTCCCACCCAAGTCCTTTAAGTTAGCTTGGGTGATAAGCCCATTTCTGCTAAGAGGCTGATAGGGAGGTGAGCATTCTACATTTGGCCTCTCCACGTTGTTCTGTTACCAGCTAGCAATGGAATGGTAGCAGTTCAGGACAAGAGAAAGGAGTGGTTATTGGCAGGACTTTCCACTTACACTTCTAGGGGACAGCATCACGGGTTAAGGCCAGTAGTATTTTGTGTCTGGTCTTCAGCTTCTGCGTACAGAATGCAAACACCTCAGTGTCTTCCGTTTAGGTCTCAGCTCCAGGGGTGTTATCTCCACTTGGTGATCTACAGAAACAGTATTCATTTTTAGGGAGAAAAATATTTCAGGTGTGTTTTTAAAATAAAATGGAAATAGAAATAAAACTAAACAAGCAAAAGCTCTATAAGTTCTTTGGAGTATCAGACTTGGATGTTTTACCTAAGATTAGCATAGAGTCCACGTTACCTTTCTGAAGGTTTCCTCCAAACAATTCTCCTTTCAGTGCAACATTTAAAGGTGGCTCAAATTCAAAATTTGATGTTTACTTAATGAATCCCTACAACCCCTATCAGTTGTACTCAGGAGAAAAGAAACTGGATAGAGATGGTTTACTTTTTTAGCTGTACTGTTTCTTCTTCTCCTGCAGGTCTATATACTCTTAAAACCAGGAAATTCTAAGGTACTTTGTGGGAGTATTTTTAGTTAGTTTAGGGAAGCTTCAGAGGAAAACACCAGAAAACACACTAATTTTTGTTTCAAATTAAAAGGGTTTTTTTTAAAAAGGTATTTTTTTAAAAATTACTTTCAAACTATTTTTGACTTACAACCTATCATGATGTGCTAGCTCATTCTGACACTGCTACAGAGATACTCCCCAAGACAGGGTGCTTTATAGAGAAAGGGGGTTTAATTGATTCACAGTTCCACATGACTGGGGAGGCCTCAGGAAACTTACATTTATGGTGGAAGGCAAAGGGGAAGCAAGGCACGTCTTACATGGTAGCATGAGAGAGAGAGAGAGGAGAGAGAGAGAGCGAGAGAGAGAGTGAGGAGTTGGGGGCGTGTCACCCTTAAAGCATCAGCTCTCCTGAGAACTCCCTCACTAGCATAAGGGAAATTGCCCCCATGATCTAATCACCTCCCACTAGGCCCTTCCTCAACACATGGGGATTACAATTCCAGATGAGATTCGAGTGGGGATATACAGCCAAACCATATCACATAAGAAAAGTATTTTACATCATCACCCAATTTGGCCAAGAGTTTCATGAAACAGTATTCATCCTTTCTATAGGCAATGCACATTTTTCTATTTCGTTTTAAAATTGAGGTTTTGCCCTAGCAGACTGCCTTTATAAGCTTGCAGTGGGACTTTATTTGCAGTTTGAAAACAGGATTGAGAAATATTGCCTCTCTTTTATACAGCTGAGCCAGTAAAGAATGCTCTATTCATGTGACATGGGGAGGTGAAAATAAACAAGATGCACACATAGATAGAGCTGCTGACTTCATGGAGTTCACCATCTAGTAGGATTTATATAACGCTGTGATTTTAGGAGAACAGATCAAAGAAGCAAGCATCATGACAAAATGCATTTGCTTATGAAAAGCTTTTTGCAAATATCTGATACATGAGTTAGAAAAGCTGGATGTCCTGTTGTAAATTCTCATGGAAATATTACTTTCTTGAGAGTGAAGGTCACTATGAACAAGAATTTGTGACTGTATTGATTTCTTTACTAAATATTTGACAACTTTGGCAAAAACAAAACAAAAGCGATAACATGTGCCACAAACTTTTAAGCAAATCTGCCTTGTTTCTTTCTTTTCTTTCCCACTGTTCCCATCCTTGTCCCCCTTGTCACAGAATAATCTAGCTTGAGCTATTTCATTTCTTTTGTATCATGGTAAAACACATCCAAAATACAATTTCCCGTTTTGGCCATTTTAGAGTGTAAAACTCAGTGGCATTTAGTACATTCTCAGTGTCATGCAACCATAACCACCAATCAAGTTTCAGACCTTTATATCACCACAAAAGGAAATCCTGTACCCATGAAGCAGCCACTCCCCTTTCTCCCTCCTCTCAGCCTCTCTCAACCTCCAATCTGCTTTCTGTGTTAATGAATTAGCCTACTCTGGAAATTTCCTACAAATGAAATCACCCAATATGTGGCTCTTTGCATTTGGCTCCCTTCATTTAGCATAATATTTTCAAGGTTCATTCACATTGTAGCCTATATCAGTACTTTATTCCTTTTTATGGCTGAATAGTATTCCATCATATAGCTAGGCCACAATTTGCTTATCCATTTATCTGTTGATAGAGAACTATTCATTTTAAAATGAATTTTATTCAGAAAATAATTAGAAACTAAATTATTAGGCATATCTTTACAACTTTTATTACATACGTATTATAAGTAGAATCTGAGGCTTTTGAAGAAATCTGGTGTCACTGTAGGAGTCTGAGTATGAGAAGTACTCTATATTCAGAAGCTCATGAGATTGTGCTGGACCTCACCTGTAAATTCAGGATTTATCTGCATACATATGATGAATGAAGCCATGTGAGTGGATGAAATCACCTTCAGAAAAGTATATAGAAGTACCTAGGACAAAGTCCTGAAGAACCCCAACATTCTGGGGATTACTGGAGTAAGAGTAGCCTCCAGTTTCCTCACTGGGGATGAAGATAATAAAATCTAACTTAGGCAAATTCTGAGGCTCACTACTTTAGGGAAAAATACCACCTACTTTTTCACAAAGTTCGTAAGAGATTTAAATGAGGCAACATATGCAACCCCTGCCTGAGCAATAGGTAGGACCTCAGCAATGGTAGCTGGTGGTACTACAATGACAAAACACCTTCCCACTCTCTCTTCTGACATTATCACTATCCTTGACTCCTACCTCTGTTGCTTTATTTATCTTATCTGGTAAAATATTGGTGGTATTTGTCTGGTAACATTATAACCAGGCTGCCTAGTTTGAAATAAGTTTTCAACCTCCTAAAAATCCGTCTATATTTAATCTTTTTGGTGTGTGGTTGTTTCCCACAACACCAAAAGAAGCTAAAGGAATCTGAATTCAGTGGATATGTTAGAGGCACAGGCCAGACTCCCAATGTGGCTGATGAATGACGGCAGCTTTATTTTATTTTATTTTAAATTTATTTATCATACTTTAAGTTCTGGGGTACATGCACAGATTGTACAGGTTTGTTACATAGGTATACACGTGCCATGTTTGTTTGCTGCATCCTTTGCCCCGTCATCTACATTAGGTGTTTCTCCTAATGCTATCTCTCCCCAACCCCCCCACCCCCTGCTATTCCTCCCCTAGCGCCCCACCCTCAAGGCCCCGGTGTGTGATGTTCCCCTCCCTGTGACTGGGCGTTCTCATTGTTTAACATCCACTTATGAGTGAGAACATATGGTGTTTGGTTTTCTGTTCTTTTGTCAGTTTGCTGAGAATGATGGTTTCCAGTTTCATCCATGTCCCTGCAAAGGACATAAACTCATCCTTTTTTATGGCTGCATAGTATTCCATGGTGTATATGTGCCACATTTTGTTTATCCAGTCTATCATTCACGGCCATTTGGGTTGGATCCAAGCCTTTGCTATTGTGAACAGTGCCACAATAAACATACGTGTACATGTTTCTTTATAATAGAATGATTTATAATCCTTTGGGTATATACCCAGTAATGGGATTGCTGGGTCAAATGATATTTCTATTTCTAGATCCTTGAGGAATTGCCACACTGGCTTCCACAATGGTTGAATTAATTTACACTCCCATCAACAGTGTAAAAATGTTCCTATTTCTCCACATCTTCTCCAGCTTCTGTTGTCTCCTAGTTTTTTAATTATTGCCATTCTAACTGGTGTGAGATGGTATCTCAATGTGGTTTTGGTTTGCATTTCTCTAATGACCAGTGATGAAGAGCATTTTTTCATATGTTTCTTGGCTGCATAAATGTCTTCTCAGGAAAGTGTCTGTTCATATCCTTTGTCCACTTTTTGATGGGGTTTGTTTTTTTCTTGTAAATTTGTTTAAGTTCTCTGTAGATTCTGGATATTAGCCCTTTGTCAGATGGGTAGATTGTAAAAATTTTTTCCCATTCTGTTGGTTGCCGTTTCACTCTATTGATAGTTTCTTTTGCTGTGCAGAAGCTCTGGAGTTTAATTAGACCCCATTTGTCTGTTTTGGCTTTTGTTGTAATTGCTTTTGGTGTTTTAGTCATGAAGTCCTTGCCCATGCCCATGTCCCGAATGGTACTGCCTAGGTTTCCTTCTAGAGTTTTTAGGCTGTTAGGCCCCCTGTTTAAGTCTTTAATCCATATAGAGTTAATTTTTGTATAAGGTATATGGAAGGGATCCAGTTTCAGTTTTCTGCATATGGCTAGCCAGCTTTCCCAACACCATTTATTAAGTAGGGAATCCTTTCCCCACTGCTTGTTTTTGTCAGGTTTGTCAAAGATCAGATGGTTGTAGTTGTGTGGCATTCTCTCTGAGGCCTCTCTTCTGTTCCGTTGGTCTATATTCTATTTTGGTACAAGTACCAGCTGTTTTGATTACAATAGCCTTGTAATATAGTTTTAAGTCAGGTAGTGCGATGCCTCCAGCTTTGTTTTTGGTTAGGATTGTCTTGGCTATGTGGGCTCTTTTTTCGGTTCCATATGAAGTTTAAGGTGTTTTTTCCAATTCTGTGAAGAAAGTCATTGGTAGCTTGATGGGGATAGCTTTGAATCTATAAACTACTTGGGCAGTATGGCCATTTTCATGATATTGATTCTTCCTAACCATGAACATGGAATGTTTTTCCATCTGTTTGTGCTCTCTCTTATTTCCTTGAGAAGTGGTTTGTAGTTCTCCTTGAAGAGGTCCTTCACATCCCTTGTTAGTTGTATTCCTAGGTATTTTATTCTCTTTGTAGCAATTGTGAATGGGAGTTCACTCATGATTTGGCTCTCTGTTTACTATTGGTGTATAGAAATGCTTGCAATTTTTGCACATTGATTTTGTATCCTGAGACTTTGGTGAAGTCGCTTATCAGCTTAAGGAGATTTGGGGCTAAGATGATGGGGTTTTCTAAATATAGAATCATGTCATCTGCAAACAGGGAGAATTTGAGGTCCTCTCTTCCAAATTGAATATCATTTATTTCTTTCTCTTGCCAGATGCCCCTAGCCAGAACTTCCAATGCTATGTTGAATAGGAATGGTGAGAGAGGGCATCCTTGTCTTGTGCCAGTTTTCAAAGGAAATGCTTCCAGTTTTTGCCTATTCAGTATGATATTAGCTGTGGGTTTGTCATAAATAGCTCTTATTATTTTGAGATATGATCCATCAATGCCCAGTTTATTGAGAGTTTTTAGCATAAAGGGCTGTTGAATTTTGTCAAAGGCCTCCTTCTCTGCATCTATTGAGATAATCATTTGGTTTTTGTCATTGCTTCTGTTTATGTGGTGGATTATGTTTATAGATTTGCAGATGTTGAACCAGCCTTGGATCCCTGGAATGAAGCCAACTTGATCATGATGGATAAGTTTTGATGTGCTGGTGCATTCAGTCTGCCAGTATTTTATTGAAGATTTTTGCATCTATGTTCGTCATGGATATTGGCCTGAAATTTTCTTTGTTAGTTACATCTTTGCCAAGTTTTGGTATCAGGATGATGTTGATCTCATAAAATGAGTTACAGAGGATTCCCTCTTTTTGTATTGTTTGGAATAGTTTCAGAAGAAATGATACCAGCTCCTCTTTGTAACTCTCGTCGAACTCGGCTGTGAACCTGTCTTGTCCTGGACTTTTTTTGTTTGGTATGCTATTAATTGCTGCCTCAACTTCAGACCTTGTTACTGGTCTATTCAGGAATTCAATTTCTTCCTGGTTTAGTCTTGGGAAGGTGTAAGTGTCCAGGAATTTATCCACTTCTTCTAGAATTACTGATGTACTTGCATAGACGTGTTTGCAGTAATCTCTGACGGTAGTTTGTATTTCTGTGGGATCAGTGGTGATATCCCCTTTGTCATTTTATACTGCATCTATTTGAATCTTCTCTGTTTTCTGTTTTATTAGTCTGGCTAGCAGTCTATCTATTTTGTTGATCTTTTCAAAGAAACAGCTCCTGGATTTATTGATTTTTTGAAGGGTTTTTTGGATCTCTCTCTCCTTCAGTTCTGTTCGATCTTAGTTATTTCTCGCCTTCTGCTAGCTTTTGAATTTGTTTGATCTTCCTCCTCTACTTCTTTTAATTGTGACATTAGGGTGTCAGTTTTATATCTTTCCTTACGTCTCTTGTGGGCATTTAGTGCTATAAGTTTCCCTCTAGACACTGCTTTAAATGTGTCCCAGAAATTCTGGTATGTTGTGTCTTCATTCTTATAGGTTTTGAAGATCTTTATTTCTGCATTCATTTTATTATTTATCCAGTAGTCATTCAGGAGCAGGTTGTTTAGCTTCCATGTAGTTCTATGGTTTTGAGTGAATTTCTTAATCCTGAGTTCTAATTTGATTGCGCTGTGTTCTGAGAGACTGGTTGTTATGATTTCTGTTCTTTTGCATTTGCTGAGGAGTGTTTTACTTCCAATTATGTGGTCAATTTTAGAATAAGTGCGACATGGTTCTGAGAAGAATGATATTCTGTGGATTTGGGGTGGAGAGCTCTGTAGATGTCTATTAGGTCCACTTGGTCCAGATCTGAGTTCAAGTCCTGGATATCCTTGTTAATGTTCTGTCTCGTTGATCTGTCTAGTATTGACAGTGTGATGTTGAAGTCTCCCACTATTATTGTGTCGGAGTCTAAGTCTCTTTGTAGGTCATTAAGAAATTGCTTTACATATCTGGGTGCTCCTGTATTGGGTGCATATATACTTAGGATAGTTAGCTCTTTTTGTTGCATTAATTCCTTTACCATTATGTAATGCCCTTCTTTGTCTCTTTTGATCTTTGTTGGTTTAAAGTCTGTTTTATCAGAGACTAGGATACAAAAAGCAACCCCTGCTTTTTTTGTTTGGTTCTCCATTTGCTTGGTAAATCTTCCTCGATCCCTTTATTTTGAGCCTATGTGTGTCTTTGCATGTGAAATGGGTTTTCTGAATACAGCACATCGATGGAGCTTGACTTTTTATCCAATCTGCCAGCCTGTGTCTTTTGATTGGGAGTATTTAACCCATTTACATTTAAGATTAATATTGTTATATGTGAATTTGATCCTGCCATTTTGGTGCTAGCTGGTTGTTTTGCCCATTAGTTGATGCAGTTTCTTCATGGTGTCGATGGTCTTTACAGTTTGGTAGGTTTTTGCAGTGACAGCTACTGGTTGTTCATTTCCATGTTCAGTGCTTCCTTTAGGGGCTCTTGTAGGGCAGGCCTGGTGGTAATGAAATCTCTTAGCAGTTACTTATCCATAAAGGATTTTACTTCTCCTTTGCTTATCAAGCTTACTTTGGCTGGATATGAAATTCCAAGTTGAAAATTCTTTTATTTCAGGATGTTGAATATTGGCCACCACTCTCTTCTGGGTTGTAGGGTTTCTGCCGAGAGATCTGCTGTGAGTCTGATGGGCTTTCCTTTGTGGGTAACCAACCTTTCCCTCTGGCTGCCCTTAGCATTTTTTTTCTTCATTTCAACCCTGGTGAATCTGATGATTATGTGTGATGGCAGTTTTAGATCCACACAGGAAAGTGTTCTCAATTCCATAGCTTGGGAGGGAACCATTCTAACTCCAGATTGTCAAGACAGTAAAATTATTTCCCTTTAGATGTCTTTGTTTTGATATTGGCAAGAGAAGAGTCACCACATTTCTTAAAGGACACTTCGTTTTTGCTCTCCCATTTTTGGTAAAAAATAGTTGATGAAAGATTTATCCTCCACTCCAGATGAAATTATACTATAATCATAACTACCTGAAGTGGAAAATCACTGGATACCGTGTTTTTAAACTGTATAGATTGTTGAACATAGTGTCTTAAATTTGTTTTTTTTTTTTTTAAGCATACTGATACTTTATTAGACTACATGGCATGACTCAGCCCACAGAACAGCTTCTTTCCATTAATCATAATTAGGTTATAAATACTCTAATGTCGATTCAGCTTTCAACTGTCATGAGTACCCAGCAAAGATATTCATAATCTGACAGTGTTATTCTGTAGATTTCTTAGAGGCAGATTGGTGATCTTCCTTATGTAAGTGCCCTTGGGGCATCTTCACCTTCTTATACCACTCCCTGCCCTCCACACCCTGATTGTGCCCCAGTTCCCATGGTTACAAAGCAGGGATGCTTCGGTCAGATCTGCAGCCTTCATCTCTGTCCTCCCAGAATCTCTGTCTCCACTCAAATAGACAATCCAGACGGGAGCCTTGAGTTTTGCTTTAGGCATTTCCTCTTTGGGACAACTATGCCTCTGGCTCTCCCGAGCCGTAAGTGTCTTAAATTTGTTATTCCTATAAGATCCTTGACTATTGTTGCTCTCTATTGAAGAGTTTCAATATTTTTTGATAAATTCTCAAAAGACATGAGCACACCTGTCTTTACTCACTTTTAACACAGTTGGTGTGATTGCTTTCTCCTTGGATCATCTGAAAGATTCATTAAGATATGAATAACTTACTTTCATAAATTCATTTGCTTTAGTCTTTCAGTTTTCTTCATATTTTTTGTAAACATCTTAAACATTTTCACTTTCGAAGAAGTAAAATGTTCTTAACATTTTTTTTTTTTGAGATGAAGTCTTACCCTGTCACCCAAGCTGGAGTGCAATGGCACCATCTTGGCTCACTACAACTTCTGCCTGCTGGGTTCAAGTGATTCTTCCACCCCAACCTCCCAAATAGCAGGGACTACAGGCATGCGCTACCATGCCTGGCTAAATTTTTGTATTTTTAGTACAGACAGATTTTCACCATATTGGCCAGGCTGGTCTTGAACTCCTGACCTCAAGTGATCCACCCACCTCAGCCTCCCAAAGTGCTGGGATTACAAGCATGAGCCACTGAGCCCAGCCCAACATTTTTTTTCTTATTCAACAATTTGATTAGGGGATTTTTTTCTAGAATTTCACGTTTGGTGTATTCCTATTCATATTCCATGTATAAGTGTATTTGATGTGTTCAAAACACGATTTCCAGTGAAAGAAAAGATACCACAGTGATACTACAGATATTGGCATGGCTTTTTGTGAAAGTGTGCAAATTATTTCATCTCTTATCATTGGCTGATCTGTTACAGCCTGAGAGGTTGAAACATAAAGAGAATGTGGCTTGTATTAAGCTACACGATTAGAACTGATGCTAGGAATGGACTCTGCCTCCTGGCTCCTGATTCAGTGCATTTTTCACTGGAAAGTGGACAACTCATGATGTTCATGACCTAGTTCATGTTGGCTGTTGTCCAAACTTGGTGGTCAAAACCAGGACAGGGTCTATGGAAAACTACTATTGCCTATTCTGTTACCAATTTAATAAAAAGAGTATTGGAATGTGTGGGTATTTTCTGATATATTTGGTAAGGCATGCTATCTCTTATCTCATAGGTCAAGTTACAGGAAATAAAGCACTTGAAAACATAAGATGATGATAGCATTGGTTTTATAGTCCTGTAAAAACCAGTAGTGGTTGCTGAGTATGGCATTCATTGTGAACTCAAAGCTAAATGAGAAGCAAAAAGAAGTCAATTAGGAGACTTGAAACCCACAGAAAATTGTAGGGAGAGACTGATGATTATATAACTATGATACTTTGTCCTTACAACAGAATAAGACAATTAGAGGTGAGAAAGAAGTTTTTAATAAACAAAATTAAAAATGAAAGGTGAGAAGGTGTTTCTAAATATTATGGGTGGGTAGTTTTATGTGGGAGGAGTTTTTTTAAAAATTGACATTTTAAAGAAATGTCTTAAATGGGTGACTATTAAAACGCAAAATTAGACAGAAAGAAGACATTTTGAAGACTGTATTTCAGTAGTATCCTAAGAGGCAGATAATGAATGACTCAGATAATCTGAGAGGTTTGGGCTGACTCACATGTTTTGGAAGAACGTATCATCAACTCACTGATTCTGTCGTTGTTTTTCCCTTTGTTCCACCTGGTAGTGCCAAACAAATCTGAAATACCAGTGACTCTCAGATCCATTTTCTCAAGAAGACTTTCCAAACCACCAATAACAAGTCTAAAGTTTGAATATATAAGCATTTAGTATATTTGAATAATAAAACAGAAGCACAAGCCATGTCTGTAACTATGGAACATGTGGGGGATGGGAAACCCAAACAGCCTTGACAGGATAAGTACAGAAGAAGCAAGACTGTGCTTGGCTTGTCAGGATGGAAGAAAAGGGCTTTCTTAGTCAGTGCTGTTTGAATGGTGCTTCCTGGAAGATATTTTAAATCACAAATATTATCTAGACTTATTAATGAGGGAGCCTTGGCCTTTGTTCAAGAAAGGATCTCAGCCTACTAGGGCAATTGACATAGGAACGAATAGGTGGTACCTATATAGGTGATATATCATAATACATATAAGAGCAACATTTTGAGGGGAGCACAGAATAGTCAGTGTCTTATGCCTCTAGGTTTGAGAGGCCTTACAGAAGGAGCGGCATTTAGCCTGGGCCTTAAGGGATGAGTTGAAATTCTAAATGTCCACAAAATAGGGAAAGCATTTCAACCACAAGAAAGGACCACACAAGAGAGAAAGAGATACTGAAGTGCAAATGTCGGGGTGTGTTCAGAGTATGGTTAATAATTCAATGCAGACACAGACTGGAGGAAGTAGTAAAAGATAAGATGGGACTAAGGGACACAAAGATGTGTCATATCTGTACAATTCTCTTGATATGGGTCACATGATCTGTATCTTGGCATTACCTCAGTCCAAAGAATATATCTAACCTGAAAATGGCTATTCTTCTAAATCTGCGATTTGGCTTCTTGGCAGAACCCCAGTTTGGGTGATGAATAACAGTAGTCTAAGAAAAACTTGCAATATTTTCTGTACCCATGCATCCTTATGTTGCTAATATGCTAAGAATTTATAGTGTGAAGTCCTTGATAAATATCTATTGAAAAATGTAATAATGAATCCTATGAACATGCAAACACACATAGCTATACATAGAACTTAAGAAACATCATTGCTTTTTGAACATTAAAGTCTAAATGGTGTATTACAACTTTCAAAATATGTTCACTTGAATGTTGCTGAGTTTTTGACCCTTTGCTGTTTTCCCACAGGATTGAAAAAACGTACAAGGAAGGCCTTTGGAATACGGAAGAAAGAAAAGGACACTGATTCTACGTGAGTGCTTTAGGAGTTTGCCACCTCAAAGAAGCTATTTGCATAAGAGATGCTTTGTCACAGTCAATATAAGATTGTCGCACAGTTTTCTCGGATATTGTGTACTATTTGCTTTCCCCATTTCTGAGTAAATTGTAATTATTCAATATAAACAGTTTTTAGATTTATGCTAAAATGGTGAAAATTTTTCAAGTGTTCAGTGTTTTTATCATGTTTCTTTCTTTTTTTTTCCCTTTGGATCATCATACTTCCCAGCAGTTTCAGGAGGCAGAAAATGTGATTGTTACTTTTGTGAAGGATAAAAAGAATTTGTTTTCACATATAGGGTTGACCCTATAATCTGAACTAAAGAAACAACAAAACACCTGTTTGGATAGATTAGACCCAGCCAGAAACAGAAATGTATACTAGAGAACATCTCAAATGTCTTACCTGAGATGCCGAGATTTTGTACAAGCTGAATTGTAAATCAGCAGAATTCAGGAATGATTGACTATTTGGCAGTGAACAAGAAGCAAATGCCAGAAGAAACTATGGGGGTGCTTTTACATGTTTAAATGATCATGTTCAAGGGAATTAATTGCCCACAGACACTGATAGGCCCTGAAAATGTCCAATGACATAACAGTTTTTTTTCCCTTTAACTTCCTTCCACTTATTTGACCATCTTGAATTCTCCTGCAGAAGTATTTGGCTCTGACACAAAATCTCAGATGCCTTTTGGAGCCAAGCAGGTAACTTAAATACGTGAAGTCCACTGGCCAGGAACTTAAGACTCCAGCACAAGACCAGTGTAAGGAGAACACAACTATCCAGCTACAGGTGGTTGTGACCAGGTAGATATGCAGATCTGGTGTAGTTTGTTGTACATCAGAATTGAGACCATTATACCCTTCATTTAGCTAGAATCTCTGAAAGAAAGTTAGAAAATGGGAAAAGCAATAGTTGTTTGGGTGCAGGTGAAAATCAAGAAAGCCACATTCTCACCTTTAGCTTTTCATTCTGTATATCTTTATCATGCCTAAATTTTATCACAAGATGCCGAGTATTTCCCTGGGCCCTTGTCCTTTGAGAGTTTATGATTCATGAGATGAAATATCTACTACACAAATTAAAGTATTATTTATACAACTAATGTGGTAACATATTTGAAATGCCTAATATGGTATCTAATACTTAGTAAATGCTCAGCAAATGGCAGGTGCTGGTACTTTTCATATTACTGATACAAATTAATACGTGGTAAGCTCCTTACAAGCAACTAAGATGGGATTTCATGGGAATCTGAGGGTGAGAAAGCTCATATTTGGACTGATGATAAGTGACACTTCAGGGAGGGAGGAGACTCGAGCTCGGCCTTCAAGAAGATGAGGATGTATATTTCATGCAAAAGGAACAACAAAAGCAAAAGCAGAAAAGTAGAAAAGTCCACTAGGCATATACCGACAAGACAAATGGGCAGTTTGTCTACTTGGGGGTTACAGGTAAAGGTGACAATGGAAGGCAAGGCTAGAAAGGAGACCAGTTCCAGATAGGAAGGGCCTTAAGTAGCAGGCTGAGGTGTATGGGCTACTCCCATAGGCAGTGGGCCACCTTGAAACCTTGAAAGTTTTTAAGCCAAAGAGTATAAAGGATTAGGGGAACAAAGTTATTTTTGTCTAGATGCCAAATATTAAGTTCTTATATTTTCTTTGTGCAATTTCTTTTGTAACTATTTATTTCATGGAAATTACATTTGCTGGGATTTCATGGAAATTACTGTTGTCCTGCAAATTTTTCCCAATAATTAAGTTATGAATATTTTTCTGAGGATTATACAATTTACATTGTTTCTTAAGAAGTTTGCCATTTTCTAAACATTTGCCACTCAGACTATACGATAGTGCCATCACTAGCTGAGGAGATTGGGCTGTAGTCCCAGCACTGCCAGAACTCCATGGCTTTGGGAATTACCCTTTTCTTTGCTGGGCCTCAGTTTCCACCCCTGTAAACAACAACAAAGAAATTTGCACAGATGGAATCTAATTTCTCTAAAGGGCCAGACGCTATACGAGTCGTATAAGGGAAGGCATTATAGGATCGTATAGTGACCACCTGCAATGTGCTAGGTGTTGTGGGGGATGCTACTCGATGGATCTCAGGAGAACATCGTTAACAGAAACCAAATCCATTTCTGAATGAAGACAATGTCTGTAACTGACTGCACCAGAGATTTCTGGTATGTGAGGAAAGTTAGAAAGGAAAAAAATCTCTTGACAGAGAAAAGAGGTTGAACAACCTCTCTGGGGCAGGCTGAACTAATTTACAAATGGCTAAAGCACTGCTCTTCCATCACTGTTTCTCAAGTTATGAAAATAACTGAGTGATTCCTCACGGCTATCTGATGCACTCTAACGAGACATTTGTTTATAGAATCCCAAGTGTCCTTCCTTAACTTTTTATCATTTGAGAGTCCCAAATTACTTACGTGGTAGCAAAACAGATGTAAGCTGGTTCCACCATCAGTGATGGTCAAAGGACAAGCTGTTTAGTATGTTTAATATAAGCCTTTGCTTTTTATGAACTCCCTAATGCTTTCATTAACTCTCTAATTGGATCACATATCATTCTTGGAAAAGACATCAGGATAAATGCAAAGGGGTTGGGAAAGTGCTCTAGCAATTTGCTGTCCCTTCAGCTTTAGTAAATGCTCGTGTTTGTCTGCGATCACTGAAGCCTTGTTGATGCAAACTGTTTACAGCGCTGTTACGACTCACTATGGGTTGCTAAGCAACCTCCTAGCGTAGACACCGCACCAACTTCAGCTGATTGAACCTCCTTAGATACACAGTGGGGTTAGGACCAGAGTTTTCTGATTTAATCATCATTACAGCAGCTGATAGAAAGAGGAAGGGAGAGAGATTGTGCTAAGTGGCAGGCCCTGTGTAGGACATATGTTGCACTAGTAACATTTTTAGTCTTCCCAGTAATTCAATAAGGTTAGTAGTATTACATCAATTTTAAGGATGAGATATCAGTGCCAAAAGGGGTTAAGTAACATGTTGAAGGCTACCCAAAAACTAAGACTTGGAGCCCATATTCTAGTCTAAAATCCAATGTCTGTGCTTTCATCACCCAAAAGAAAAAATGTCAATAGGTAGAATTAAAATCCAGACAGACAGGAGGGTTAAAAAAAAAAGACAGTAGTTACAAAAGGTAACTGAAACTTTAAAATAGATGCCAAAAGTCCATGGTAGATGATTTTTTTTGTATGTATATTTGGAATTAAAATATTAATACTTCATTAGTAGTTTTTTAAATGTATGTTTTATTGCATTTTAGGGATCCTTTTTAAAATAGAAATCAGCAAATACAGTAAGTCTGCCAAGAAAAAATTCATTTTAAAATACAACATAAAACCTCATTAGAGGGGGTTAGGAAGTGAAATTAGAATGTATGCCCAAGTGTCTGAGGCTGCTAAAATCTCTTCACTCCCTGTCCTGGGTCATATTGCATAAAAATTATTATTCTAGAAAACACTTAGTAAGCATTTACTATGTTCTAGGTACTGTTTCATGTTCTTCATTTACGTCAGCTCATTGCATCCTCTAATAGCTCTGTGTGGTATATATGCTGTTATGATGGCTATTTTATAGATGAGGAAACTGAGAAACAAAGAAGTGAAGTAACTTGCCCAAGTTTCTGCAGCTAAGAGATCTATATTGGTTGATCCCAGGTAGTCTGGCACTGGAGCCAGTACCCTTAGCCACCATGCTCACTGATTCCTTAGGACACATGAGCCACATTTCCATCAGTAGAGAAGACAAAGGATCAGAATAGGACTCCAATGCTGCTATACAATCACAATTTCTCTGATTAAAAATTGTTAAGACCACCCCAACAGCTGCAATCAGCATGATATCGATGCCTCCCATTTAAGATCCCCTGTTGATAAGACCTTATACCTGAATCCACAGTGGACACCACCACAGCCAGGCCAATCTCTGAGCTTCTGGCGCATCTATTTCTTGTTGTTCCCAAAGGATCCCCACATGGATCAGTGACTCTGAACACATCCTACCCAAAAGTTAATGCAGTCTCCTCTCTCTCAGCTCCGCTAGCAGAGGTTGAAGTCCTAGTAAGAAATACTCATATATATAGATATTAAGTCCTAGTAAGTTGAAGTCCTTGTAAGTTGAAGTCCTAGTAAGAAATACTCAGTATATTGGCCAGGCACAGTGGCTCATGCCTGTAATCCCAGCACTTTGGGAAGCTGAGGTAGGTGGATCACCTGAGGTCAGGAGTTCAAGACCAGCCTGGCTAACATAGTGAAACCACTTCTCTACTAAAAATACAGAATTAGCTAGGCATAGTGGCTCATGCCTGTAATCCCAGCTACTTTGGAAACTGAGGCAGAAGAATCACTTGAACCTGGGAGGCAGAGGTTGCAGTGAGGCAAGATTGCACCATTACATTCCAGCCTGGGTGACAAGAGCAAAACTCCATCTCAGAAAAAAAGAGAAAGACATACTCAGTATACAGATATAAAAAGAGAATTGGTTTTGATGAGTATGGATTGGTACCTATCCTCAGTGCCCTCCTTCTACCCTGGGCTTACTATAACCATGATAACCCACTGGATTTACCAGCCAACTTTATTCTCTTTGCGACGAACGTGTCTTCATTATTTTTATCTCTTGGTCCTAACCAAGCACTTAGTTCATTACAAGCACTTTTGTCAGCCAAGATTCTTCCTATCGTTCTATTTTAAAGACCATTTTTTCAAACTGGTTAATTTCCAGATAATCTTCAAAAGTCCCAACATTTCTGTCAATTCCCATGGTCTTTCAATATCAAGATCTTCTCTATTTCTTGCCTCTGTATCACTGATTTACCTTTGCATCTGTGTGGACACAGAACTCACTCTTTGTGAAAAATGATGCACTCTGTCAAGTGTATTATCATCCAAGTAGAATATTCTGCTAATTTTGAAGGGGTGTTGGTAGAGAAGGAATCACACCTTGGAGTCCAGATGGCATCCCACCAACTCTGCATTGCTTTCTCTCTCTTTCTCCTTTGATTGACTTTCTGCCATGAGCAATAATTTTCTTACCTGGTCACACCTTCTGAAGAACAGTTCCGACCAAACACCAGACTCCTCAAGACATCACAGTCCACCTCAAGCACTTATTAAGGTTTTCTTCCAAATAATGCAGGTCCCTTTCCAAGTGTAATACATATCCCTGTATTTTTTTAGCCTCTTAAAAACTGAATTAAAATGGAAAGTTATAAAATTACAGTGATTACCTTCTAGTTTCTTCCTCTGCTCCTATCATCCAGTTTCCTAAAATACCTGTAATACCCCTCCTACACTGCTCTAAAGTCCAGTGCGGCTGCAAGTGGCAGTTTTGTGTTCCTAGTGAAGAGAAAATAAATTATAATCAACTCATAGTTTTAATACTCTGTGTTAGGAACTACTGTAAGTTCTTTCTATATATTATCTTGTTTAAACTGGCTTAGAGAGCTTAAGTGTTCAAGGTCACAGGACTGTTTGGACACCCAGCTTCCTCTTACTCTAAAGCCCTTGCTCTTGACCACTGTAGCATAGTGCCACCGTAGAGTAGCTGCCCTGGGCTTTAGTCATCAGAGCGAGCCATTTAGCAAAATGTTGTTCTCCATTTCCTGCTCTTCTATAATGGAAGGAGAGGTAAACATGGAAATATGGGGGAAAGTAACAATTTTCAAAATAAAGTTGAAAAAATACTGCAGAAGTTTTATCACAAAGAGGCAATTCTGGACCATTCACAGAAGATACAAGGGCTGGGCTCCTGCAATCCCAGCTTCTCGGGAGGCTGAGGCATAGGTTCACAGGAGCCCAGCAGTTCAAGGCTGTAGTATGCTTTTGATTATGCCTGTGAATAGCCACTGCATGCCAGCCTGGGCAACATAGCGATACCCCATCTCTTAAAAATACACAGATGAGAGAGTAAATGGGTTTACTTGCCTCGTGATAGCTTTAAATGGAGCCAGCTAGGCTGGGACAGTCTCCTTAATGAACTCTCCTCTCAAAAGTGGACCAATGCACTACCCTACCCACTTGTGCTGCAAGTTTTTAATGAGAATTTCCTTCCCACATACACATATCCCACACTTAAATATCACTCAATCAATTTGTTTTGATTTAGTTTTCATTAGCCAGGTTTACTGGGGCGGGAATGCTGGGGAAGGGGAGGGTGGTGGTTAATGGTTCTTACTGTTGTACTTTAGTCTATGAGGCAGGAATGATTCCTTTTCATAATAGCTATCAATTTCTTTTTGTTACAGAGGTTCACCAGATAGAGATGGAATTGTAAGTATTTAAATGACCATTTTTATTGAGTTTGTGCTTCAGAATATGCTATGTGTAAATTTCTTGAAGCCCCATTTTTTTTTTCCTGTAGGGAAACAAATAGCTCGAATGACTTTTTATACCTCTCACTGTTGTAATTTTCTATAATAATTGCATGGGACATAAATGTAGTCTTGGTCAAGCTAGACTTATTTATAGCATTTACCTAAATCTTTGCCCCAGAGCAGGCAGGAAAACTAGTCATCCAGATAGTGGGTCACAAGCCAGACAGTTCATGCAGGGGCTGCTCCCATCAACTGTTATTTCATTTCCAATTTAATTATGTAAAGCTCATTATGGGAGAATGTTTCTACCAACAGAGGCCACAAAGTTGTAATGAAGCTGAGATCCAAGAAAATTGAAAGAAGCTTTTCCCCTTTAGTAATTGTGCTGTAGATACATTTTCTATATTAAATTCAAAAGTAGGAGATGATCTTGAAAACCACTTAAGCCTGAATTTACAGCCTGAAGGAGAAAAATCTGTCCACTGGATTTAGATTTAATAGTTAACTCTAACTCCTTGCTGGCCGCCAGAATTCTTGCTTTTTTAAAAAAGTCTGTGGTGCACGGGCTTAGATTTACTCAAGTTGTGCTTATGGGAGTCTGCACCGACTCCTAAAATGACTTCCTTCAAATCTAAATCAGATGCCTATTCAGAAGGTTCAAAAGAACAGCTGTTACTGAAAAAAAAAAAAAATGGACTTACATTAGGCTTATTGGAGTGGGAACTAAAATAAACCTGATGGTTAAAAAAAAATTTTTAATCATCCTCCATAATATTATACCTAAACTGGGGTGTTAATTGCAGCTATTGCAGGAATTTTTCTTCCACACTTGACTCAAGGTTCTTAGCTTTGGGGTGCCTTTTGCTTTCATGTGGTTCTCACCATGAAATGTTAAGAAAATAGACTGAAATTGATCAGACATTGGGTAACACTATAATCAAGGCTCTATTCAGCAGGGGAAAAAAAAGACCCAGAAGACTCAGCTTCTCCTCACCTCTTGCTTCTGGCTCAGAGCCCTCTCGTTAACTCTGTCTCAGGTACTCTCTGCTTCTGTGTCTCTTCTTTGCTTCCAGCTTGGTCCCCTCCCTGGGTTCTCTGGTCCCCTCCATTCTGACCTTTGCAAAGCTCTGTTAGCTACTCTGCTTTCTATCCTTGCTACTCCCAGACTGGATTGCTATTTCTTGCTTCTCTACCTTTGCCGCTCTCAGTCTTGTCCTTATTTTCTTTCTCTGAACCCCTGCTCGTTGTCTCTAAGGCCCCCTTGCTGCCTTACTGTTCTCTGTGTTCCGAGCAGCATCGGTTTAAATCTCTGGTAGAATGTGCACCTCAGCACCTGGTACAGCAGCTGGCACATGGCAGGCAACGATGAGTATGGGCTGCATTAATAAACCCAGCAGTTATTCCGGGGATGCAGGCCCCCCAGGCCAGGGATTCATGCCTGAGTTCCCCGAGCCCTTCACCATTCCAAGGCATATGAATTTCTTTATTAGCAATTTTGCCCACTTTGTTACTTAATTAGAAATGCCATAAATATCACTGATCATGATTATTAGGAAAGATAAATTAGGTAATTTTGAATTCTTAGGAAATAACACAGCCCTGTTCTGGAAAAGACTACGTTCAAAATAAATGCACTTCCTCAGAAACAGGCTTTATAGGTAATGGGAAATTACCAGCTGCTGGTTTTATAGAAATGTTCTCCAAGTTTTCCAAGTTTACCCTGGTCACTGAATTTTGGAAACCAGTGCTATCTGAGTTTCTGTTTGCTTTCAGTTCTTAGAGATATCAACCTAATTTTCTTTCAAACTCAGATTTCTTCAGGCCTTATTTCTATAGACTCAGTCCGCTTTGGCTGATACAGCTTTCAAATGATTGCGTTTTGAATGTCAGGTATTGAAACGTATGTTTTCATTAATGTAGTTCCACAAACTACAGGTGGTGGTGCACCTACCTAGTGCTTATAAACTACTTGGTAAACACAAGCTTTAATGTACTGTTGTTAATTTAATGCCAGTTTCTCAAAATCTAACGAAGCTCATCTCTGGTGGCAATGCTTCTGAGGTTTAACCTATAGAGGCTTCGCGGCAGGGCTGCATGCATGAAGGTGGGCCTTCCTCCCCACTGGCTGAATGTACCCATCACTGGCAGAGCTGTCTGTCATGGTGTCTGAGACTTCAGGCAGCTGTGTGTGACAATGCATCCTATCCCAGACAGAAACTCTAATTTGTGCAGGGCAAACTAACTTTTTTCTAAGCAGTTCCAGTTTCCTTCCACACATAGACTGGGAGCATCAGGGTCACAGCCTTTGCTGTGAGAAGGTCAGTTTTGATCATCCTGAACAGGTGTGCAGGAAAGGGCACAGTTGGGAGCTGTCAGCTGTGTGTGCTGTGTGTATTGGCGACTGCAGGAAGGCTTTGACCCAAGGGAAAATATGGTGAAGCTAAACTGAACTTTTCTTACTTAGATTAGAAATACAACCATTTTTATTCAGTCTCTTCTTGTGTGTCCTCGTGTCTGTTCTCTATGTGTAAATTAAATGCTGGCTATATGAGAAATAGATCCACCTGGTTCCTAGAGCCTGGGACACATCTTCCTCCTCCTCCCGTCTTCTCGTGGCCTAACCAAGCTGGCCTGCTGAATAGAGCCTCATTATGGGCCCCAAAGTCCACTCTTTGCTTAAGGAACCCTGCCAAGATTGGTAGGCCGTACGATTTGGCCTAGAGATGGTTTCTTCTATGGTATGTTTGCTGACTCCATGTAATTCTTTATATGTGTCTTGAAGAACAAGCAGATCTTTTAACCACTTTTTTCTACATGAAAACAATCAATTCCAGCAGCCCAGCCCACACGAACCACCCTACAATAGCAAAGCAGAATGTGCGCGTGAAGGAGGAAAAAAAGTTTCGGTAAGGAAACAGATTTTAGTTTAAAATTTCCAAAAGGTTGTAGAAAACAGTGAGTAAAATCCCAGTTTAAAACTTGGAAAACACAGTAGTTTCCATTTGCTCCATTTAAGAAAACTCTTAGGTATTTCCAGATTATTTCTTGAATATCTGGGGCCAATTTTTAAATTAACCATATAGACTTCATGGACTGACATCTGAATGTACTTTTAAAGAGTAATCATACATAAAAGATGTGTGTTTCCTGTTTCACTGACAAAGGACAGGAATTCAAACTTTAAAAAGAATCTACTGTCTATAAAGAAGCCTTTGGCTATAATAAAAATATCACCACATAAATTGAGTAGTCATTTCTTAGGATAAGTACTATCTCAATAACATCAGGAATTTGGCATGATTTGTAGGAACCAGTGTATTTAACCAAAGGACATTGAATCAGGGATGCTGATCCTAGCCCAAACTCTGAAGTAGCTATAGCAGTGTTGTACATTATGGTAGTCACATGTGACTAGTTATTAAAATTCAGTTCCTCAGTTGCTGTGAGTACTCCATAGCCACTTGCGGCTAGTGGCTACCATCTTGGATAGCACACAGGTAGGACATTGCCATCTTCACAGCTATTTCTATTGGGCAGTGCTGTCCTATAGAATTATTTACAAAGTGAGTCAAGTCTACCTCAGTGGAGAAAAGATAATATTTAGGGAGTACATCATATATCTTTAACACGCTTTACCCAAGGATCATTACCCGGCCATGAGCTGACCTTGAAAACCAGAGGCATTCCCAATGGAATTTGAGAACTTTGATGAATGTATAATTGAACATAATTGTCACTATATTTACCTACTAAGCCCATCATATTATCTAAGAACAGATAATATGCCTAACCAAGTAAAATACCTATGAAGACATGATTAGCATCACTGTGAGCCTCAATTATCTTTAATAATCATATTCAAGTTATAAAAGTTACTTATTCTAAGGGTAGGATTTTTTAATTTTAAAAAATACGAAAAAAAAAGGAAGAGGTAAAAATCTATGTAACTACAATTCCAAGAGAAAAATCATTGTTTATATATTGGCAAATATATGTCTTTCAGTATTAAGCCTGGTTTTTAAGTGGTGTTTCCCCACTTAACTGATATTCTTCCTTGCTTCTTCTTCAAAGTTTTCCATTTGAAAGTCAATAGAGTCATTATCTTCACTATTACTAGTACTATAGTTGCACCTTTCTCAATGGTTAAACCAACAAAGAATTGTTTTTTTCTTGGGTTTGGGCCAGAAGAATTCCATCCAGGCTCTGGCCTAGCTTTAACTTGATATAATTTTCACTTGTGAAACCAAAGATATTTGTAAGAATCCACTTGCATAACTGAGACCAAATTCCTCTAATAAAGCCATGCGTGTGTGTGTGTGTTGAATATCTGCTAAAAATAACGTATTGTTATGATTTGTTGTTTGTTTTTAGTATTTGTTTTTAAAGGGTCCCTATGTTTGAAGAAAAAGTTTCTACAGGTTTTGCTTTCCCTTTATCTCAATCTTCCTTGGTTTTCATGGAAACTGGGAAATTTTCTCTCTGCCTAGATCTTTAAATTTAGAAACCTTTTTTTCTACAATGTTAGATATATGTTGTCAAGAAGGAAAGAAAAACAAATATACATATATATCTGTGTGTGTATATGTATAGTATATGTATATTTATATACGTGAGTGTATGTGTGTATGTATGTATATATGTGTGTATGTGTATATGTACATATATGTGTATATATATGTGCATGTATATATGTATATGTGCACACACATATATATACACACATACATACACACACAAATATATGTGTATATATATATATATATATATATAAACTGTTTAGCTGAACATATAAACCATCTTGGTTTTTAAGGGCTTTAGTTATGAAGATGAGATTATCATGGACACAAACTGTAGAACTTTGAAAATGTTGAACTCAATAATTTATCTAATCTCTGGTTTTGGGTAAAAATCCTAGATCATAAAATTCATGAGTTTACTTCTCTGGAAGCTACTTAGTTCTTTTGATCTCCTGTCATTGTAAATCAAATGTCTGTATTGAACATGTTTATTATACATGCTTTCTAAGAAAAAGTGGAGCATTTTGCAAAGAAGTCACAAACAAACAGGCTGGTGAAGAGGGAATTTAAAGAGAAAGTAAACATGAGAAACAGAAAATAGGAGCCCTGTTTATTCTCAAGTGAAATAAGAATTTTTAAGTGGCAAATTATATAATGGACCAGTTTTCAATAGTGGCTTCATAAGGTATACGTAGGCAGAGTTGATATGACCTTTGAACAAAGGTTTTACAAAGACCTTTGTTCAAAGCAGAAAAAATATCACTGAAGCACTAATTCAACAAAGGCAATTCTATGGGAAGATTAAAATGACGCAGCCTGCATACAAATAATCTATGTCAGGAGTGGGACAAAGAGGGAGATGATCACAGACCTTATGTCCCTGGATGCTGATCTATGGAGGCATGGGCCAGTTCTTATATTTGTAAATTCGAGTGCAGTGGTAGTATATTGGAAGACAGAGGGGATGAACACATTAGCTATTTCTTGTGCACTATTTACCTTTGCCAGAGCCCTGCTAGTCCATAGAATGCCCAGTCAACATTCACTGTTACTCAATGATGATGGTTATTCTGGGTTATCTAGTGATCCTATGTGCACACATAAAAAGCTTATTTCTCCACCTATTTGTCAAATTGGGTATTAGTTGTTTACATTGCAGTTCAAGTGACCTTTATTTGTGATTGCAAAATTAGAGGTCCTGTGTTCAAGCCTCATGCATCACCATTTGATGTGTGCTGTTCTGAGATCTGCTATGCCTAGTGACATGCCCTTGCTCCATGTGCTAAATATAAGAATGTCGTTGGATGGACCCTCCATTACCAACCTGATTTGTGTTTTTGTCATTTGCTCACAAGACATAGAAAATCTTGGTAATTTCTATTTGGGTGATGCCACATCCTTACTCAAGTGCTTGTGACCATGTGTCATGGTTGTACTAAGGGACAAAGAAAACTTTAAGATAATCGGAAGAGAGTAGTGCTGACATCCAGTCAGCTTGCAATGATGTGTGCTCATGAAGGCACAGATCGCACAGATGACAAAAATCCACCATTAATCCTCAAATTCTATTTTAAAAATTTGATAATAAAAACCATTTTAAAAAAGATTATTTTTAATAACTAGGAGCTGAATGAACTGATTTGGAGCTGACTTCCTCTATATTTTATCAAGCCGGTAGTTACAGAAAAATTGAGTCAGTGCTAAAAATGCTAAAAGATTAGTTAATGACTTGGATGAGTATTCTTTGGATATGTTAGAACTAATTGTATAATAATGGCAGCATGGAAGTAAAAATGTTTCCATTTAATATACATATACACATGGTTATATCCCCTGTAGGTTTAGAGGATTAAATTATAATGAAGGTGCTGCTAATTCTTCAGTAACTGAATAAAATTTGAACAGTCCATCATTAACATCCCTATACCTTGGTATCCTATAATCTTTTGTGAAATAAGCACGTAGGCCCTTTTCTTCAGTGTCACGGCAGCTAGATTTACCATTCCATTCCACCATTGTGGCTCCTTAATAAGCTGCTCTAATATGTCTTTCCAGTGCTGGATTTTGGTAGCTCTTGCTAAATGCAGATAAGAGTTCAATGTTCTTTGTTCCTTTGTTTTTATTCAAATATTTTCCTTCTAAATTCATTTTCAAATTTATTACAGAAGAAAAGCAATGGGGCACCAAATGGATTTTACGCGGAAATTGATTGGGAAAGATATGTGAGTATCAGAAGATTGTTTCTCTGTATCAAGTATTTTACACTTTAAAAATGAGTTGAGACATTCTTATAAGAGGACTTAGAAATAAATAAAATGCTCTCCATGTCATTAGGAAGTGTCTGGCATGCTTAGGATGGGGCAAAGGGAAATGAAGTCTGTCAGAACTGGGTTCAAGCTCTAGCCCAAGCTTGTCTAATATTATGAGGTTTCTTGCAATTTATTTATTTTTTTATTTATTTTAGCTAATCTGCTATTGTCAATGTTAGCATATTTTATGTGTGGCCCAAGACAATTCTTCTTCTTCCAATGTGGCCCAGGGAAGCCAAAAGATTGGACACCCCGATCTTTTTTTTACAATTTATCTATTATACTTTAAGATCTGGAGTACATGTGCAGGTCGTGCAGGTTTGTTAAATAGGTATACACGTGCCATGGTGGTGCTTTGCTGCATCCATCGCCCAGTCATCTACATTAGGTATTTCTCCTAATGCTATCCCTCCCCAATTCCCCAACCCTCTGTCATTCCTTCTCTAGCCCCTCACCCTCCAGGCCCTGGTGTGTGATGTTTCCTTCTCTGTGTCCGTGTGTTTTCATTGTTCAACACCCACTTATGAATGAGAACATGTGGTGTTTGCTTTTCTTTTCTTGTGGACACCCCTGATCTAGCCCTATAGATATCAGCTGTGTGTGGCCTTCAAATTGTTATTTACTGGGTAGCAAAAAAGAAGTCAATAGTTACCTTGTGTTATTGTTGCAAGGATTCAATGAGCTAATTGTTTGCAGAACATTTTAGTAACCTGCTAGCCTGTAGTATTTATTCAAAAAATGTTTTTCTAATATTAACTCAGGGTGTTTCAGCCCTGGTTCTATTTCTTAGAAGCTTTGAGAATAGAGGCAAGTCAACTTGATTTTGGCAGGAAAGGACTCAAGGAGGATGTGACTTCTGAGCAAAGGCCTAACATATACATAGAGGCTAACTGGCTGAACATTTGGGGGAAGAGAATTGCAGGCAGAGGGAACAGCATCGATGAGGTCACTGAAATGAGACAGCGCTTGCAGCACCCAAATCACAAACATTGAGAAGGAGAGAACATGCAGCTGAGAGGGGATCAATGGAAGGTAATTACAGACATGAGGCTAGAGAGAGGGGCAGGAGCCAGCCCTGCTGGGCCTTATTGGCTACACAGAGTCACCTGGCTTTTATTCTAAATGCAGTAAGAAGCCAGGGACACATTTTAGCAGGCAAGTAACCTTGATACACTTGTAAAAAACAAAAAACAACTCTGAGAACCAAAGAAGGAGCACAAGAGGAATAACACAATAAGTGCTCAAAAAAATGGTGAGTTTCAGATATAGAAATAAAAATACTGTATGATCTTGCTTATATGCAGAATCTTTAAAAAAAAAAAAAAGTCAAATATGGGAGGCTGAAGCAGGAGAATTGCTTGAACCCAGAAGGCAGAGGTTGCAGTGAGCTAAGATTGCACCACTGTACTCCAGCCTGGGCAACACAGCAAGACTGTCTCAAAAAACAAAGAAAAGAAGTCAAATACATAGAAACAGACTAGAACAGTAGTCAGCAGGGGCAGAAAGAAAGAAGAAATGAAAGAAGTAAGTCAAAGAGTACAAATTTGCAGTGAGGTGAGATGAAGTCTAGATATCTAATGTAGTAAAAATTTGCTAAGAGTTTAGGTGCTCTAATCATACACACACACATTAGAAGGGTTCCTATGGAACGTAACAGAAATGTAAATTTAACTGTAGTAGTCATTTTACTGTGCATATGCATATCAAAACATGTTGTACACCTTAAATATAGACAATAAAAATCAATTTTTAATGGGCCTTTTTCCATGGTATATAGACCCACTTTTCTCTCCATGGTTACGGCATTTTTGCTGCTTTATTAACTCCCAAAAGTAACTGTCCAATTCTGCCTTCTCTCACTGGCAGACCTGTCACCTCAGCTTCAACAGGGCCACCTACAAATGCTTCATTTTCCTCCCCTCTAGGACATAGGGTATAGTCTGAAACGCCAGGGGTCAGAACCTAGGTCTGACATTTGCTAGGTATGTTTCCTTGGGAAATGGCATCTGATTTCTCTTATTTTCTTTCTTGATAAATGGGATAATTCTTTTCACATATGCTTTTTAAGTGGTTCAGTGAGGTAAAGTATGGGTCACAATGCTTTCCATGTAATAAGGATCCAAATCTGATCATTCTAATCCCAACAATGCAAACTGCCTTTTTATGTTTTCTGCTTCTTTCCAAAAAATATTAGTTGTCTGCTGTTCAAAATTAGCTCAACTGGGAGTACCAGCACTCTCCCACAATTTGAGTGTAGAAATATTGGAGTCCTCTTGAACCTTCCCTCTGCCTTTTTCCTATGACTGATCTGTTACCAAGAATCAATAATCCATCCTTTCAAATGTCCTCAGTTCATCCCAACCCACCAATAACTTTATCCATATTCTTAGTACCTCTTGCCTGAATTGATGCACATATTTTGAATTCGTTTTTCTTTCTCCAGTTCTTCTGCCCCAAGGCTATCCTGGAACATACTTCCAAAACTCCTTAAGATTTTGCTTTCAGCATGTCCCACCCTAGCTGAGAAGTTGCAGTAGCTACCTCAAGTCCAAACTCTTCCCCTGGCATATTGGCTCTCATCGTCTCATTTCCCCATCTCCCACTGTGCAGCTTCTTCTCTGGCCACGTTATCGTTGCTATTACCCCATCTGTCTCCCCATCTGAGTCACCCAGGGTCCATTCCCATTTTGGTGTGTCTGAATAGGCTCTTCCTTACCACCTAGAAGGAGCTCCCACTCTGCCTTCTCCTGTCTGTCCTGAAAGATGCGTAAAGACCGCTCTGATTTTTTTAAACCTCACTAGTTTCCTTTTCTTTGAACCCCGTCTAACACAGGTGTTTTGTGTTTTGTATTTTCTTTTTAATTTTTCCCTACCAAAATACATTTCAATTTCCCTGAGGACAGATAATTTCCATTTCTTACACCCATGTTGCTTAGCACAGTCCTTGGCTTACAGGAAATGCATGTTAAATTCCGCTTGAATGCTTTCTTTCATTGACAGTTGATTCCTCCTCATTTATTTTCCCAGTAGGAGGACTCTCCAAGTATCCTTGAGTAAATATCTAAACATATTGCTCAGAATTCATTTCAGAAGTTAAAAGCTTCATCTCCTAAAAGAAAAGACTTTTCTATATCCTTAAATAGAAGACTCTAGAAAAAAAATAATTTCTTGATCACTGTTAGGATAATAATTACTTAATGTGCACTCGTGTTTTATAGAACTCACCTGAGCTGGATGAAGAAGGCTACAGCATCAGACCTGAGGAACCCGGCTATATCCTTTCTTTATTTTTTTTATTTTAATTTTCATTTACTCTCAGGAAACAATAAGATAAATTCAGATTTCACACAGGTAATGAAATAACCTAATCTTCACAAGTCCTGCTATTCCTAATATTAGAGATGAATAAACAGCACTGAGAACAGCCGGAGCGCTAGCAAGCAGACATTTTGCCTTAATCTATTCATAGAAAAGAGAGAGGAGAAAGAGAAAAATGTGCTAAAAAACAGTTGTTGAAATGGTGGGTATTGGGCTGTCTGCTAAACCCTGATATGACTGTCATTTATAGTGACTAGAAAATAGCTCTGTCTTCTCCCTACAATTCATCTCTGGGCAAAGCATGTCACACCGATGCATTTAAAACTCATCGCGGATCACCCATAAAGCAGCCTTCCTCTCTCTATAGCTGAGTAAGCTTACATGTCCCTGTCTGTGTGTGCTGAGTGTGACACAACCAATGGCCAACTGCAGCAAAAATGTAGCATATTATAACCATTGCTTCTTGAAAATCACCATCCTTGATCATGTTCTGAGGAAGGGTCAATAAATTCTAACCCTTTCCTCTTTTATTTTTCTATGCTTTGCTTTGATTTTCTAAGGACACTTTTACTGTCTCTATGTGCAACCACTCTTGCCTTAGAGTCATTGTCTCCCAGTAGAAGAAAGAGTTATGTATCTTTAACTGTGTTCTACCTACCAAAGGAAAGCACTTTTATTCTTCGAGTGAATCGGAAGAGGAAGAAGAATCACATAAGAAATTTAATATCAAGATTAAACCATTGCAATCTAAAGACATTCTTAAGAATGCTGCAACTGTAGATGAATTGAAGGCATCAATAGGCAACATCGCACTTTCCCCATCACCAGTGGTGAGTGTTTTGTGTGTGCATGAAGCTTTGGTGAGGCTGAGCAGAGCTATGTTCTGCCTATATGCAGTAAGTCGATCAGAAACTCCTTAAACTGAAGCCTGTATATGGTCACCATTTCATGAATTCTATAAACCTTAAGAAGCTCATTCTAGCTGGAGAAAGTTGTGCTTATTTTATACTGCAGTCTTGTGCTTTTCAAAATGGTGAAAAGGTGTGGATCCACATTTTCTTCTGACTTACTTTACTGCAAGAATTTTATAAAGAAAAAAAAGTTTATCCAGACTTATCTCTGATGCAGACTTAGCAACTAGAAATAACATGAAGTTCACAAATTTGCTGAGAGTAATTTTCAAAAACACGTCTTCATTTTCTTTTTTATGATACACCACATGAAAATACATGGAAGGAAATTGTTCTTTTTTTCATTGCTGTGCTCTAAAACCAAAAATTAATCAAAATCATAGTCTAAATCGATACTGAAACTCATATCCTTCATTTTATTGTATTATCAAGTTGACTTAAATCATCTCACCTTTAAAGTACCTCAGATATGAGTGTGGTATGGTTTATATTATTCAAATAGGTGTTTTTCTATAGACAAACTAAGGCTTCAGGGGGGAAAAAAGAGGTATTTTTGCAATATTTGCACTTCCATTCCCCAATTCCCAGCTACTAAATTTCTTTAGTTGCTGAATTCTGAGTTCCAGCATCTACAGTCCTTTCTCTGTGTTTGATAAATGCCACCATTGTTTTCTAAAAATAGTTCTGAGCAAAGATGAAGGCTCTCAAACTGGCAGCTAATATGTTCTTGGCATCTTCTTTAGAGAGATGTGATCTCCGTATAGCATTCCCCCGAACAGGGTAGTTAATAATTGCTGAACCATTTTTGAGATGCTTCAGGAAACACCTCAGCTAACCTTTCTAAATGACTTGTAATCATCTATCTTTTGAGAATAAACCTTTGGCTCTCTGGGATGAAAAATGTCTATAATGATGCTTTCTTTAGTGTTTACTGCTTTTAATGGACTTGATCGCTACTGTTGGTGACAACCAAAATGATTGCTAAGAGTAACTAACCACAGCAAATAATATTTAAGGTAATTTTTAATCATATGCTCCCCTGCTACTTTAAGATATCTTCTTGAAAAGAGAAGCATGAAATATATTAGCTTTTCTTTCCCTTCTGCAGTGGAAGGGGCAGATTTTAAAGTTACATATCGACCTGTGAGTTTGAGTAATGGCGGTATTTTAAATGCATACTCTTTCACTTTTCAGTGGCATCTTTCAAACTATTTTTTACTTACTGAACAATCTTTTTAACTAAAAATCTCCTTAAATGTCTAAAACCAGTTTATGGCCATGTCTGTGCAGTTTATTTTACTCACTTCTCTGAGTTTATTCTCTGTGTAATAAACTGGCCCTTTGGAAGCTACCTGGGGTAAGTAAAAGAAGGCAAGTTCAGAGAATTAAGTGAACAAATTTATGTGAAAGCAAATGTGCTGGAACAGTCCCAGAAACATAGTAGATGTTTGCTGGAATCTAGCTGAATCCAGAAAAGAAGAGATTCCCTCTGTTGAGTAGAATATGTAGGCCTAAGTTATCTGGTAGCTATTCCTCCAACCAGATATGTTGCTGAGATGCAGCAAAAAGTGGTGGTTTACTCTGAGCTCTTCTCAACATCTGTTTTTAAAGTAAAATATTGACATGATGTGGTTAAGATTCTGGTGAAAAAGTGTTAAGGGAAGCAGAGTGAAAACTAGGTGGAAACACCCAGAGACAGTGACCTCAGAGTTATTCTGTTTCTGCAAACCAGCAATGCCACAGATCAGGGGACACTCAGCTCCCCCTCCCACCACCCACACCTCCAGCTTGTTCCCTGTTATGTGAGAATCTGGATCTTTGATTTCTGTGATTCCTAAATAGTTATTATTTTTGATATTTGGTGTAGAAGAATGAGCTGTTATTATTACTTTAGGAAAAGGTGAGCATGTTTCTGGATATATGTAAGTCTAAAGACAGAATTGTAACTGAAAACATATTCTTGGTTTTAGAATCCTTGCCCTCTCCTAAATAACCCATGTCCAGATAGATAGATAGATAGATAGATAGATAGATAGATTTTTTTTAAGATGGAGTCTGGCTCTCTTGCTCAGGCTAGAGTGCAATGGCGTGATCTTAGCTCACTGCAACCTCAACCTCCCGGGTTCACGAGATTCTCCTGCCTCAGCCTCCCAAAGTGCTGGGATTACAGGCATGAACCACCATGCCCAGGCATGTACATATATTTTATAAATGACATATGCAGCACTTCATCTTCAGAACCAGATAAGTAACCTGAAATTCAGCTGGTGCCATGATAAAAATGGCAATGATTTTGGACTTTACATGTTTCCAGCTAAAAGAGCAGAGAATTATACATCTGTACTTTCTTTAGGTACTAAAAAAGAAATAGGGTCTACATCAGTTAATCATATATCAGAATATTTCATTTAAGCTGTGGCCCTTATACTGCAAAAGCATCAATGATTATATTAATAGAAATAGGGCAAATTTCAAATAATAAACTATTCATAGAAACGGTTTACATTGGACTTCAGATTTCTGTTTCTTTTGAAGTTTTTAAGATAAAGTTGTGCCTCACTTATTCTTTTCATTTATTTATTAATACATATCCATGAACTATAACCAATTTGATCTCCTTTAGGATGACTTGGTCTTATTTTACTTGAATAGTTTGCAGTCAAATTAATGAATGAAAGAAAATGGGAGGAATGTATGAATCATATATCTATGTGTATATATCATATAAACTTATCTTAAAATTACTTCTCAAGACAATGTCAGCAGCAAGACAAATCAAGATTTTAATTGCTGGCGACAATCCTACTGTATAGTTAGACAAACATAATTTCAGTCCAGATCTTGCCTTAGCCCTTGATTTTTATATAGAAATAAAATATAATGTGGGCCAGGACAAGGCAGAACATCAGAAAGGAAGAAAGAAAATGCAGGATTTAACTCACAGGTAAAGGATATTAATTCTTATTCTTATCATATTCCAGTCTTCTGATAAGATACCATGCTTATAGGGCAAAAATGAACATCGCCCAGGTCTGAGATGTTGATTTGGCATGTGTATACATTAGAATATTTGTTAAGCTGTTTTATCAGAGATCGAAATCATAATGGCTTAAACAAAATAAGTGGTTTCTTTCTCTCCCACATAAAAGTCAAAGCTGATAGGCAGTCCAGAGATAAAAGAGTCTTACTCCAGAGGTCACTCAAAAACCCAGGAATTTTTTGCATGATTGCTTCCCCTTTCCTAGAGTGCCATTGCTGCCTTACCACCAGCAAGTACTGCTGTGTACCAGCCTTGGGATGGGCAAAAAAGAAATAAAAAGCAAGAAAACAAAAATGCATGCGTCATTACCTCCCAGATCCCACTACCATAATTTAATCACATGGACTCATTTGCTGCAAGGGAATCTGGGAAATGTACTGTTTTTCTAGATAGACATGTAGGCCGCTAACATTTGGGATTTTATTACTAAAAGACAAAGGAACAAATGGCTATTGGTGGACATTGACAATTTCTGCCACTATGTTCTGAATTATATTGTATCTGCATCTTAAGGTTAGAATTAAGTAATCTCAGATTATTTCAGGGAGTTCATTAGGAAATGGGATTTCTTCCCATATATGTTTAAAATTATTCCCAGTACCTATTGAATCCAGAATGTTATATAATAATTTTCTAATCACTAATTTATAAACGCTAGTGATACTGTGCTGTGTGTTAGCTATCAGAAACACTCCAACACTCCAATAAAACAGTAGTGAACAGAAACACTTCAACAACAGTAATGTCCCTCTGTCTTACACAGGTTCACTGCTTTCTGAAGGCAGGCTGTTCCACTGTTGAAAGACAAGTCTTCCTTTTATCAAACCAAATATGTAATTTTGTCCTTGATTATAGTTGTACTCTTTAAAGGATAAACAAAGGGCGAGGCCCTTTCTTTTACTGGTTTTCCATGAAGCAGAATGACTCGAACTCCAAGTTTAGTGTGTAGGGAGTTTAGTAAGGAGTGACCTTGGACCTAATACCTGTGGTGTAGGGTGGGCAGAGGCAGAAGCTGAGCTGATCCCAGGGAAACTCTGGAACTGCTAGGAGCCTTCAGAGTTCATGTGAGTTTGGCTAAGATGAATAACCTTGATACTGCTCAATCCATCTGTGCTCTGATGTGGGCCACACTAGGAAGGGGCATGCCGTTGGTTTAGCTAGCTCTCTGGAGCTGAGGAAGATCCTGAGGTGCTGACCCTTGAAGGCTGCCAATAGCACTCCCAGCAGCTGGTTGCAAGAAACGCTTCTGAAGATTCTTCACGGCACATTTTGGTGTCCGTCCCAAATTCCCTGTTCTTGACGTAAGGCCTAGTATATCATTGCCATTCAATTAATGCTTGCGAATGAGTGAGTGAGTGAGTGACTGAGTGGTGAGTGAGTGAACAAATATGTGAATGGGACCAGGCCAAAAACAGTGAACTGGCAAGTCACCACCCTCCAGTTTTAGAGCTATCCACTGATAACACCCTTCTGCCTCCTGTGTTCACCACATAATATAATAATTCTCCTAACTGTGGCACATATTTTCATTCATTTTTTTTCAAAACAAGACTGAATTTGAGACACTTGGGGTGTCTACAAACTTGCCTGGATCTACCAGGCCAGAAGCCCTATCAAAGAGAATGATAGGTTCAGTTTGCCCTGTTGCTTTGGGCTGGCATCTAGAGTTATCACCTTCTTTTCCAAGTGCTTTCTGGCCATCTGTTTAAATATCTTGCTCTAGAATTCTGGATTAATAACAGGCAGGTGCGTAGTAACAGAAAGTACATGTCACATGGATTCAGATTGCCCTGGGCCCCAGCCCAGGTCAACCACTTTCTAACTGTGTAACCTTAGATAAGCCCCATAACTGTTCTGAGCCTCCATTTCCACCACTGTAAGGAAGGATGATAATAATCCTTATGGATGTTTTGTCTAGAAAATCCAAATAACAGTACCTGATGTGTAATTGGTACTCTGCAATTGTTCATGTCTTCATTACTTAGATTCTTTAAAAAAAAAAAAACACACTTCTTTTTTTTTCAAGGGTCGTGCTCTGCTTCCCCATGTTCAGCCTTCTGACCCAACAGCATACTGTGTGTTCGTGTCCCGGATTAGAAACGTATTTACATCTCAAGGTTGGAATTCAGTTAGCTTGGAGCTCTCTTACCTATCTCAGACTTTAATTCCGAGCCAGATCTGGTCTGCCTTCTAGGAACTACTTTTAAGTTAGCTTTCTCCGTCTCGGACATTTGTGATGATTTCTCTTTAAACACAAATAGAAACTTTGTACACACCCCCTGAAAGAGCTGAGATACAGTGGGAAAAGTGACAGCCCTGACCTCAGGCTCTTGCTAGCAGTACTGCTTAAGTAAGGTACTTAAACCTCAGTGAGAGCCTGTTTCTTTCTGTCTAAAATGGGACAAACAAGCAGCCCCCTCACAGGGTGGTTGGTGCCATGATCATCTCTTTCTTTTTTTTTTTTTTTTTTTTTATCATCTCTTTCTGCTAGTGCAATGTAAAGACCACTCTCCCTAAAGGACGAGATAGACAGAGATGCAACAGGAACAGTCTGTGGTTTGCTTGCCTTCACACCACACTCCCTACATTTAGGGTAGAAGCAAAGCTCTATTATATCATATAAGAAATGGCTTTGTTCTTAAAGAGTAAAATAATTTTTGAAGGAAGCTAAATAAAATAATCAGTGCAAGAATGAATTATAAGGAAATATGCCTTCACACACACACACACACACACACACACACACACATACACAAGTCAGAATTCAACATACAACTGAATTGAATTAAATACAATTCCCTTTAAGATAATTTGAGGGAAATAGAAATGACACTTATTCTAATGATGTCTCAGTTACTCATGCAAGTGGGTTCTACCTCCTTTTAGTTGATTACCTTCAGTATGTTGCAAACCCAGTGCCTTGGTTCTTCATCTATAAGTGGGATGACTCCCATACCTACTTTTGGGCTATTTTGAGGGTTGAATGATTTAATATGTGTAAAGTACTCATAATAGAAGCTACATGTAAAGATTGTCTCATTGCTATAGAGCATTTATATATAATGTGTAAATATTATATATATTTATATATTTATAAAATATATAGACACATTTTAAAGAATATCATTAATAGTGATACATAAGGTAACTCAAATATCCAAAAGTAATTTAGAGCCAAGACCAGTAATTAATTACCCTAAGCATCAAACTGGAAAAATGTGTTAATTTTTTGTGATGCCTATGAACTGGTTTTGAAGGTAATTTCAGAAGGAAACATCCCTAAATTGTTTTGAGTACCATCGACATTCCCTGAATATATATGGTATGTCTTCAGGAGATTTATTGAAGGCTAACAATCACAATGGCGTATTTCATTGTGCATCATGGATAATTGACTTTGTTTCTAATTCCCCCTTCAAATTATTTCACCAAATATATGTAGAGCACCCTCCATGTAGCAAGCACTGAGAGCTACTACCAGAAATACTGAGCAGTCTGAGAAAACAACCTCTAGCAGCAACCAGAAGCTGAAATTTTTCTTGTGGTTCAAACCATTGCCTGTCTTCATGTCAGCTTCCTGATTGAAGATGTGGTCTTCTGCAGTCCATATTCCCTCTGGCCTCCATTTCAAGGTCTCCTGGCTTGCTCACCCTTCCTAGGGTCTCAGATCTGGACATCTCCATTCCTTCCATATCCCACAGGGAGCACAGTCTGACACATCTGTACCATATTCTGTGCTCACCAAGTACTTTAAAACCTGTGGCTCCCGTGGCTTTTGTGGAAGTGAGAAGACAAACGCTATGGTTTAATCTTTGATGTGATCTTTTCCTTTTATAATGTGTTGCCATTGATTCCTTTATTTTTGTTTTTTGGTGAGCCAATAATCCCTTCTGGCTTACTTTGAGAAGGTGTCTTTTAACTACAAGAATTTGTTCCTTACTGATTAAGAAATTATGCTCTGGAGTAAGTCAGAACTAAGTTTGCATCCTGGCTTTGTGTTTATTATCCATGTAGCCCTGAGAAAATTACTTAACTCTTTAAACCTCAAGTGTAAAATCAAGTGTAAAATCAAGTGTAAAATGAGGTTAATAATACTGCCCACTTGATAGGGTATTTGCAAGGATTAAGGAAGTAATGCACATAAGGTACTTTGTACATAAATTTACATAAGGTCTAAAAGAGGTGTTTAGTAAATGTTAGCTATTATTAATCAGACTAACAATAGAATATCAGAGTCATCCTTTAAGATCATTGATGACTTGAGAACTTATCGTGGTGATGAATTTGGTAGTGGCAGCTGTGAACACGGGTGTTGTGTGTCAGATGCTTCATATACATCAACTCATTTATCCTCCCAACAACCCTGTGAGATCAGTACCATTATGATCCCCACTTTACAGATGAGAAAATTGAGACATTGAGGGATTTATTAACTCACTTGAGGCATCACAGCTAGTAAGTGAAGTTGCTGGGATTAAAACCCAGAAAGTTCGGTTTCTACTTGAGAACTCTTAGCCACTATATTATACTAGTTTTGATGAAAGCTATTGGCTCTCTTTCTAGAAAACAAAGTTCACTAGCTCATTCAAAATATTTTACACGCAACTTCTGAATGCTCACATGAAACAAACCCTTTGAAGGATATGGATGGATGCCTAAAGGGCCCATGATCAGAGACCAGAGGGCCCACCTCATAGGCTTTCTCCCCAGTGAGTCAGTCTACAAACACTCTCTTCTGTGGTACAGTACTTCATATATTGTACCACATGACAGGAGAGAGAGGCTGAGTTGATACCTTGACAGCTCAGGCGTATATGCTGCTGTGTGATATGTGATTTTTCATTTATTAATATTATCTTACTATATATCCAGATTGTATGCACTTCTATTTTTGTTAAGGAATGATGTCGTTTTTATATGATTCATTTATTTCAATTCCCCTAATCAACTAATCAATCGGCGATCACTTTTTATGTTAATGGCACATTATAATAATGCTATATGTTTTGTAAATGTCCAGTCATGATCAAAAAGATGAAATGAGCAGCAGCACTATTACACAATCTGGGAGGTAGTGATAGCCCCATTTTATAGAGAAACCAGCACAGAAAGATCAAGAGACAAAAATAAATAGAAAGAGCACAGACTTTTGAGGATGTATCTTATTATCTATGTGGCCATAGGCAAGTTCCTTAACTCTGAGCTTCAGAAAAAAAAACTCTGCTTCAGGAAAACATTGTGTCTACCTTTTTACGACATGAGAAAATATTGTAAAATACCCAGTTCAGTGCTGTCTCCCGGAAGAGGCGCCATTAAATTCTGGTCGCCTTCTCAGCTTTGCTTTCCTTTTCCTTAAGTTCAGAGACTTGTCGGGGGCAGATGGAAAATAAAAATAGCAAGGGAGGACTTGAGCAGAGTCACAGGGGCCGAGAGAAATGATATGAGAGCAGGAGTCGACCTACCCTGGCATGTAGACTAGTGCCTTCTCCCTTCCCCTGGAAATGTAAGTGATACAATGAAGTAAAGAATCTGACATTGAGTTATGAAGGAACAATTCGTTTAATCTTCATCCTGGAGATCTGCGATGCATAATGTTTAACCAAAGAAACAAATGAGGAGGGGGAAATAGCTTTGAACTGGAGGCAGTCTGGTGTTGTTCGCCTGTTCCAGGTGGCCCACCCACCCTTCCACCCCCAAATTAGCCTGCCAGAGAGCAAAATCCATGAATTTGCTGCTGCTTGGTAACACCGCCCCCTTTCCTGTCCTCACTTCAGCAGAAGGTTCAGCACCCCACTGAGTTCAGTGAAAACAAAGAGTCATCAGTGGAGGAGGAGAGCTCCAGTCTCCTACACACCAGCATTCTCTCCTGGTAGAAACAGTGCACGGTGCAAGAAGAGGCTAAAGCTTGCATGCGTTCCGGTGCTAGGCACTCAGCCCAGAACTCTTCTGCAGGGAATTAGAAGACAGAAGTTCAGCTTGTTTTCTACTCATCAAGGAAAGCTTCGGAGGGTAAATGTGATTTGGATTGGCCTAGACCAGGGATATCAAACATGCAGCATATAAATTGCCACTCCATCCCCAAATCTTCAACAGCCATTGCCATTAAACCGCAGATCTAGGCTGAGGAGCCAGCCCCCTCTAGACAGACCTGCAGGCAGTTGGACCAGTATCGGCTAGCGTTAGCAAATGAGATGCAGCTTTTGTTTTTTCCAGGCTTATAGAGGATAGTTGGGAAAATAGGTGGGAACTTTCTTTTTCGAAATATACTTTTTTCATCTCAACATTTTAATAAACCATGGACTGTGTGCAGAAGAATTAGTTTTGTATCTGATAAGCATTTTTTTCTTTCCTTCATTACTATTTTTTTTCTCTAGGAAATTATCTGTTGCTTCCATTTCCTGATATTTAAAATCCACACCTTCCATGCCCACCTTACTCTAGTAAAAAGAAATTCCTGAGCTGTACGAACATTCAGTATCCAACGTGGAGTACCATGGTCACGATTTATCCAGTTAATGTTTGTTGTATTCTCTGAGTACCTGGTATTTTGCTTCTCTTTGTGAAATGTAAGGGTAGATTTTTCTTGCATAAACACAATTCCTACATAGTGTTATACTGTCTCAGGCAAGCTGATCTGATTTGAGGGTTCTGGAAACATGATCACCATGGCTGACGAACACAAACACTTCATTTCTGTAACCAACTCAAAATTTAATTGAATAAGGCTATGTACTCACAATATTGACACATTTTATAAAATGTTAGGATGGCCTCAGTAGAAGTAGCAAATTATTGAATTATATGGTTATTATAATGTTAATTGTAATCAAGAAAGGCTACCTTCTATATCTTTAATGTCTGCGTTGATTTTAAATGTTAGTAGCATTTAGAATTTAAAACTCTTTTGATTAGCCAAGAGCCATAATCAGGGTAAGAATGTGCTCTGTAAGAAGCAATCAGCTTGAAGGTAAGTTTTTAACAGAAGCGTACTTTGTGAACAGTTTACTGAATGTTGGGTTTCTAACAACTAATCCTGTACCCAGAGCTTGTAGGTTGTCTACTTCTTCTCTAAGGAGGCATTTTCTCTAGGGCACACAGCAGTGAATGACACATAGTAGGTATTTTGAAAATGCTTGTTGATTGGCTGGGTGGATGGATACACCATGGGACAGTATATACAATTCCATATCTAGCTCTGCTGTAATGCAACTTACATTACTCTCATTATTTTATAAACACAGCAAATTTATTGTTCTCCGTTCCTTTGATCTTTTCCTCTTCAACTTAACCAAGTCTCTTTTCCCACTACTTGATGGGTGAACAATAAGAATAATAATTGCTTATTTCTTCCTCTACAATTTGTAGGTTCTTTTAAAAAGTTTACTAATGTGTTCTCTTTTTTTTTTGAGACAGAGACTCGCTCTGTCACCAGGCTGGAGTGCAGTGGTTCAATCTTGGCCCACTGCAACCTCAGCCTCCTGGGTTCAAGTGATTCTCCTGCCTCAGCCTCCCAAGTAGCTGGGACTACAGGTGTGTGCCACCACACCCAGCTAATTTTTGTATTTTTGGTAGAGATGGGTTTCATTATGTTGTCCAGGATGGTCTCAATCTCTTGTCCTCGTGATCCACCTGCCTCAGCCTCCCAGAGTGCTGGGATTACAGGCATGAGTCACCATGCATTCTTTTCTGTGGGTCCTGGTACACATCCAGTGAGACTGTTTTTTCATCTAAAGCCTGAGGTTTTCAGTTATTTAGTTGTCTTCAACTTTGAGGGTCATGTATCAATGACTATCTTTCTTATACAACTATTTTTTACTAAGTTTCTACACATACATGAATAATGTGTAAATAAGTATAACAGTATAAGAAAAAAAATCTATCCCTTTGCCCTCTGAAGGAGATTTTTAGTGCCAGCAGTCTACAGCAGTAAATGTATTTTTTATTGTTTTAGAAAGAATATCTTAGAGTGTGAATCACCCACATTAATTTTGTCAAAAAATTTGTCCTCAAAGACTGGGGAAATTTTCATGTCTAAACAGAATGAAGGTGATATTTCCTTCCAACTTATGTCCATCTAAAGGACAGTCTGTAACTGCCCATGGACCTTGGAGCTGCAGCTTGAAACAGTGACCAGCACAGAAAAGGTGCAGAGCCATGCCCTGCCGGCCGAGCTGCCTGTCCTGACGCGGGCAACAGAAACAGGGCGGATGAACTGACCGCAGTCGGCTTTGCCCTTTCCACTTTGTAACCTATTTGAAGCCCATCTTTATTTCACTATTTTTTAAATGCAGCCTATGGGGAATCAAGATGATTCCAAAGAGGAATGACATATGACAGCACCTATCATAACCACATATTTTCTGATTTTTTTTTATCCACGCCTCTTCTCCACACCCAACAGTTATTAAATGTCCACACCTCAGAACTCCTGAGAAGTAACAGCAATAAGCTGCACTGGAGCAGAGTAAAGCCAAAGTCTTCACAGTGATCTTCGAGAGCCTTATTGTCAAGATCCCCCCACCCCTAGACAAACGCCTGCCATTCTTTCCTCTCCTTCCACTCCTCTCGGCCCCTGGGAGCCCTCTTCCCCAGATAGCTACATTGTGACCTCCCTCATCAACTTCAGGTGTTTACTCAGTTACTTTCTCAAGGAAGTCTACCCTGACCACCTTATTTAAAATCACAAAACTCTTTACCCTGGCATTCCCGAACCCCTTTATACGCTCTACTTTTTAAAATTCCATTTGTCGTCTTCTAAAATACTAAATATTTTCCTTATTTATTTATTACCCAGTCATGTGTTGCTTAATTGTTGTGAGGCAATCTTATCGTTATGTGCACATCACAGAGTGCACTTAGACAAACCTAGATGGCATAGCCTACCCCACGCCTAGGCCGTATGGTATAGCCTATTGCTCCTAGGCTACAAATATGTATAGCATGTTACTATATTACTTCCACAGGCAAATGTAACACAATGGTAAGTATCTGTGTATCTAAACATATCTAAATATAGAACAAGTACAGTAAAAATCTGGTATAAAAGATTTTTTAAAATGGTACACTAGTATAAGGCATTTACCATGAATGGAGCTTGCAGGACTCAAAGTTGCTCTGGCTGAGTCAGTGAGTGCATGTGAAGGCCTAGGACATTACTGGACACTACTGTAGGCTTTGTAAACACTGTTTAATTAGGCTACTCTAAATTTATAAAATTAGCCTTATAACTTTTTTACTCTGTAAATTTTTAATTTTTTAAAATGTATTGACTCTTTTGTAGTAACATTTAACACAAAAACATCGTACAGCTGTACGTAAATACTTCATACCCTTTCTTTATAGTATTTGAAGTATTGTAATGCTTTGTAATATTTAAAGTATTTCTAAATACTTTCTTTATACTCTTATCCTACAAGCTTTTTTCTATTTAAAATTTTTGTTTACTTTTTAAACTTTTTAGTTAAAAACTGAGACACAAACACAAGCATTAAAGTAGACGTACACAGGGTCAGGACCATCATCATCACTGCCTTTCTGCTTCACCTTTTATCCCACTGGAAGGTCCTCAGGGGCAATAACACACATGGAGCTGTCACCTCCTCAGGTAACAATGCCTTCTTTTGAAATACCTCCAGGACCTTTCCAAGGCTGTTTTACAGTTAGCTAACTTGCTTTTTTATAAGTGAAAGGAGTATACTAAAAAAAATAACAATGAATAGTATAGTCAATGCATAAACCGGTAATAGCCACTTATTATTAAGTATTCTGTGCTTAATAATACTGGCAGCACAGGGGGTTTGTTGACACCAGCATCACCACAAACGCATGGGCAATGCATTGTGCTATGACATCACTAGGCATAGAAATTTTTCAATGCTATCATAATCTTAGGGGACTGTAATCGTATATGTGGTCCATCATTGACCAAAACGTCCACATACAATGCATGACGGTATTTATTACTGATTGTCTAGCTCCTTCCCCTACTCCCAGACGTAAGGCCATTGGAGCTTTTATTGCCTTTTCTGTTGTTCACTGATGTCCCTAAATAGCGTCTGGTATTTACTAGGCGCTCAATAAATATCTGTTAATGGCTTAATAAATGAATAATCCTTTTGCTCCTTGTGAATACCCAACTAGTCACAAATAACTGAAACAAAGTGATTATTTTATAATAGAATCCCATTTGTTAAAATATAAAGATTCAGGCTGGGCATAGTGGCTCATGCCTGTAATCCCAGTGCTTTGGAAAGCCACATTGAAAGGATTGCTTAAGCCCAGGTGTTTGAGACCAGCCTGAGCAACACAGCAAGACCCCATCTTTACAAAAATAAAAATAAAAAGCAAAATTAGCCAGGTGTGGTGGCATGCACCTGTAATCCCAACGACTCATGAGGCTGAGATGGGAGGATCACTTGAGCCCAGGAGTTCGAGGTTAGAGTGAGCTATGATTACACCACTGCACTTCAGCCTGGGGAATAAAACTAGACTCTATCTCTAAAAATACACCATATAAATACAAATAAAAATAAAAGGAAACATTCAGGATACAGCCTTTATTTATTTATTTATTTATTTATTTATTTATTTATTTTGAGACCGAGTCTCACTCTGTCACCCAGGCTGGAGTGCAGTGGTGCAATCTCCACTAACTGCCACCTCCACCTCCCAGGTTCAAGCAATTCTATCCCTCAGCCTCCAAGCAGCTGGGATTACGGGCACCTGCCACCATGCCCAACTAATTTTTTTGTATCTTTGGTAGAGATGGGGTTTCACCATCTTGGCCAGGCTGGTCTTGAACTCCTGACCTCATGATCCACCCACCTCGGCCTCCCAAAGTGCTGGGATTATAGGCGTGAGCCACCACACCCAGCCCAGCCATTTTATTTTTAAGGTTCAATGATTGCAGATTCTTAAAAGGCTTACAGATTCAACCTGACTTTTTATGTCTTGATCCTAATCTATGATGCTTGATGCCAAAAATTCCCACGGCAGCTCAATTCCTTGTTAAGCTGCGAAGTGAGCAGGGCTGTAATCAGTGCACAAAACCTTCATGTCAGTGATTGTCAAAACTGGTTTATATTTTTTTCACTCACTTCTATTAGCTTTGACTCTCAACAGAATTCAATTTTGAATTGGTTTCTAAGCCCTTATGCAAAAATGTACGCTCCAACAAAACATAACTTGAGTGGCTACTTGCATTTTACCATGTTATTTGGAGTAACAATAGCCAGAGAGACTCTCCAGCTGCAGAGGATAGAGGTCTATGAGTTTATTGGAAAGCTGTTGATTATGGAATAAGCCGCCTTTCAACAAGCCTTGTCAGTTAGAAATTGTATTCTCTTAGGCTAGCTACTGGACAAAAAAAAAAAAAAATTCCCTGTACTTCATAACCATTTAATGGTTATATTTTAGGTAAATGTATATTTTAGTCCAAAAATTCACTTACTCTATTTCTACTTACAAGTAAGCTCAGAAGCAAATATCTCTTTCCCAGTTATCTTATTGATCTTTTCCATCATTAAAAATAAACTGATGCTATTAGCCAATTTTAAATTTTAAAAATCTTTGTTTCCGCCATCTTCGTTTTTATTGTTTTTTTTTCAACATTCTGAAGAAACCTTTAAGCTAAGAGGTCGAGGTCGTAGCCTTGGTGTTGGTAGCCGCTGCCAGAGCAAAACAACATATTAAATAAAGGTGGTTAAATATATCAGGCAGCCTGAGGTGGGGAGGTATAGGGAGGAGTGGAAGGGGAACCCTTATCATTTGTGTGTTCATGTTTATTCTTCTGATTTTAATTAAACAAGATGCTGAGAAATTTACCTTATAAATAAGAGTTTTAGTTCAAGGACTGAAAACTACAAGGATGTAGCCTCTTCCTTGGTCCTTAGCTATTTGCTCTAGAAGAAAATTCTGCCCTGGAGATCTGAACACATAATCTACACTAATGTTGTACAAAGCTGTGCCACTTCTTTAGAACATTTGTAACGTGTAAGCACCTGAGGTCACACTAATAGGCAGAGAAATTAACAGTTAAGTAGGAGCTAACTGAAATATTTACGGAGCTGGTGAAAGAACCATTACAACTGAGGACACATGGCTTGTGCCATGTCTAATTCAGCTTTATTTCAGAGAACAATTTATTTTTTTATATTTCAAAAGACACTGTGCTTCAAACATTTGTATAACGTGTTAATGGCTCCCTAAAGGGGGAATTTATAAACATGTGTTGAGTGTCTCACTCTATGTTTGGAGCTAGAGAGAGTCCATGCATAGCCATTACTGTGAGTTAATAACTGAGTGGAGACATCTAAATAACACAGAGCAAAATAAAAATTGCAGAAATGTGCTAGCAATGTGTACCTTTGCTTTCTGAGGCTAGTAAATCTCAGGCAAATAGAAAGGCCTTCAATATTTATTTATTATTTTGAACAAAAGGAATGGGTCACAATCAAACCAGAGAAGGGAACAATTTATTTTGACAGGCAAGTCTGGGAAAGGTCTTATGGAAGAAATGTGACTGACCTTGAAGAATGAGTAATTTTGATTGGAGGAGAGGGAGAAGCAGCATGGGCAGAAAGCAGGGAAGCATGTAAGTGCATGGCACATCCAAGAGAGCCAGGAGAGTGCAGCCAAGTGCGGGCTTCATAGAAAGGCAATGGAGGAAGATGAGGGTGGGAAGGGAAGCTGGAGCCCATAACCAAAGCATTAAGTGCCATAGAATGAAGTTGGCATTCTATTTTCTGAATAGTAAGGAGGTTTTTTAAGGGCAGAATGATATATTCACTTCTCTATTTTTGGAAAATGATTCCAAGGATAGTGTGAAGGATGGATTAGGAGATGAAACTGGAAATAGGACCATCAGCTAGGAAGTGCATATGCTGTCAGTGAGGGTTAATGTAGGCCTCACTAAGACAGGTGAAATTCCAAGGGGCCATGGACTACTTGGAATAAGAGGAATTCCAAGGAGCCATGGACCACTCATAGGGAGAAGAATTCATAATTGTCTATGGACAATGGGGGGACATTAAGGATGGGATCAAAGAAGAACTGACAGTTCTAGCCAGGGTGATTTGGGAGAAGATGATAGGTGCTGGGTTCCCTGGTGAGACTGGAGTTTCTTGAAAATCTCATATTTTCATTTTATGACCATACCTGGCTACAATGCATGGGTAGTATTTTCCAACTCCTCCTAATATTACAAGGCATCATTTTTTTTGTTGCCAAGCCACAAATCTTTTAATAAAAGTAAACCATTCAAAAGAAAGATTAAGCCAGGCATAGAGGTTCACACCCGTAATCCCAGAACTTTGGAGGGCTGAGGTGTGAGGATCACTTGAGCCCAGCAGTTCAAGACTAGCCTGGACAACATAGCAAGACCCTATCTTTACAAAAAATAAAAATAATTAGCCAGAGATGGTAGCACATGCCTGTAGTCCTAGCTACATGGGAGGCTGAGGTGGGTGGATCTCTTGAGACCAGGAGTTCAGGGTTTCAGTGTGCTATGAGTATGCCACTGCACTCCTTCCTGGAGCAAGACAGACTCTGTCTCACAAAGAAAGAAAAGAGAGGAGAGGAGAGGAGAGGAGAGGAGAGAGAAAGAAAGAGAGAAAGAAAGAAAGAAAGAAAGAAAGAAAGAAAGAAAGAAAGAAA